>NC_045739.1:11333798-11342965 GCF_008692095.1 Etheostoma spectabile
TATATATATAATATAAAGGTTTATTTAATTAGACCAAAATCACAAATTTTCCCCAAAGGGGTATTTCTGCAGATATGATCAAAGCCACCTAAATCTTTTTAGCATCAGTGCAGATCCCAAAGAAATGCCCCATGTTGCAGACTACAGAAACAACAGTGCGTAATACAGAGACCTTGACAGCATGAGAAAGTTGTTTGCTGGATTCAGCCTGGTGTGTGTCCGCGCGCGTGCGTGTGCGCACGTGCGTGTGCGTGCGTGTGCGCGCGTGCGTGTGCGTGTGTCCTGGCATGTGACGACGATGGAGGAGGAGGAGAGCAAAGCAAAGCAAAGCTAGGAACAACAAGAAGAGAGCCGGGGAGGGATTAGCAGTTCACTATGCTTATCTGCATGTGATATGTTAGCGACCGAATGGGTCCAAACTGTTTTTCTTTTCTCTTGAGCTCAGCGATTTGTCAGCTACATGAAAGCCTAAATCACCTAAAGTTTATGTTGGCAGCAGCAGCATGACGTGAGCCCCTGCTGCTAGCTAGCTAACTCTTGCTGGTGACTTCTAACAACTTGTCAACAGCCGATCGATACTGGACAGGACTTGGGACTGTTTTCGCTACATGTTTGTTTTTGGCTGTTGGTAATTTCTCGTAGCGTAAAGATCTTCTGAACCAGCAGCACTATTGGGAAAGGTAAGCTAACTTGGCAAGACAGCTAACGTTATTTAAAGGCACACTCGGGAATGTGGGTCAGCCACGCTAACAGCTAGTGGTATTCAGCATTCAAGGTTAGTTGCTAACTAGCTAGCTAAGTTAGCTAGCTGTGCCGACTCTCTTCGACGGCCGACTAATATTGTTTCACTTTGAGTAAAAAAGGGTTTGACGGTAGCCATGCTCATTATTTAGCCGTCGTTTCATCTCTCAAATGATTGTATCCAGTCACAGTCCTGTCAGTGACCTACACAATTCACTGTAATGTGGCAGATATTTCCGAGAACCAGTGTGACAGGTTGTTTGCTGGAAGACAAGCCTCAACAGTCCCAATCTGAGGTGTTGTGTTACGTAAACGTTATGAAAACAAAGTTTGTACTTTGTCCCGCTTTATGCCATCATTTAATGACAACGTTCATGCGGAAAACATTAATACATCTGTAATAAGTAGATTCTGTGGATGTCAGGGCACAGCTACATACATGGACGGATTAATCCACTAGGGGGCTGGGGGCAAATATTTAACCCCCACCCCCAAAGCCCTCTTCCCTACCTCCCTCCACCAGCGAACAACACTGCTCAGTGTGTACATAGTGCATGCACCCTGTGCCCTTAAAGCACCCACCAAGTACGCTGTGCACCCTACCATGAAACTGACGCAAACAATAATACAGATGTCTCCCAGCTCCAATAGAGACAAAGTTTACTTTTTGAGATAGTAGAGAGCAGGCTGGAATGTTTAGGACACTTTAATGTCCGTCCAAAAGCCCATATTTGTGTCCAGGCCTGCGTTTTTTTTTCTCATAGAAATTAATTATAAGGGGTTCCTTTAAATGTGTGTTTTGCTAATCGGTGGACTGCTTTGTCAGTATTGCAATTGCGCTGTAATTTTTGGTAGTGGAGGGAATGATAATGTTTACATAATCTTTCACATTTTCATTGAAAAACATATTTAAATGATTATGGTGTGATATTTGTGTGGATTTGTAACAAACAAATGTTTTCTTAAGTCTGTAGAACACGATTTGTAGGCCAGGACAGGGTGAATGGGCACTGCAAGAAATTAGCCACATTGTGATTTAGATAAAATTTTGAATAATTGTTCAGCTCTATTCTCAAGTATTCTTTCCAAAAAAAGTATGTATGATAGGGGATTTTATGCATATCACCCACCTCTATTGAAGTGTTGCACATTTATCTATATACACAATTGATGT
Organism: Etheostoma spectabile; assembly: GCF_008692095.1. Classification (NCBI taxonomy): domain Eukaryota; kingdom Metazoa; phylum Chordata; class Actinopteri; order Perciformes; family Percidae; genus Etheostoma; species Etheostoma spectabile. Next base: position 11,335,714 of record NC_045739.1, read on the forward strand.
GTAAATGGTCTGAGGCCCCTTCTTGTTTGTTTCACCTGCCTAGTGGGTAATCCAGGCATGCCTACACAGTGTGTGTGTATATCATGGCGTAAGCCTATTACTATCAGAGACATTCCCTGGCTGCTCAAACACAGCCAGTAGTAATAAAAACTGACTAGGGAAACAACACCTAAATAAACACACTGTCAAAGATTAGTAAATACACTCGTTTCAGTTATAGGTGATACGCTTAAGACCTAAAGCAAAATAGCACTATATATGCATTTCTGCTAAGAGGAAAAACAGTCATATAGGGGAGCATTTTGGCTCTGCAACGTGTTATGACAAGCTTACCTCTCAGTTTGGCTAGTGAGTGGTCACTGGAATTGTGGTCTGTTAACCACTCACATGCTGGATAGCAAGGTAGATGATATGTGGACTTTTGAGGCCAGTTAACAGGGATGTGGTGGTCATTCTTGGTCTGCATGTAATTTACATGTTAAGTATACAATGTTCATTTTAATATTGCCTGTTTAAAAGAAAATGTTACATTCTTCAATAGCGGAACTATGATGACAATGTGACAGAAGGGGAGCCGCTGAGTCAGCTTAAATAGGAACCATGGAAGGTACAGAGCAGCACGACAGGGTGAACGGCCACTGCAAGCCCAAATCACCCCAGGACAAGGCTGATGTCAGGTGGACGTCTCCTAAAGGAGAGTCTGGAGGTTCAGACAGCTGTGGAGGGTCTAGTGTGTTGGAGCTGACAGACCTGCAAGAGTTAAAGGCCAGGGAAGGTGATGATGATGATGATGAGGAGGACCAGGAGAAGAGGAAGGAGGTAGTTCCACCCTCCAAAGGCCTAAAAGTAGACCAGAAGAAAAAAGAGAAAGAGAGTCTGGATCAGAAGGAGAACAATTGCAGCAAGCAAAACAACAGTGCAGCATCCAGCTATACAGGTAAGATTTGTATCACAAAATCCCAAGACTTGCTTCCTGGAAAGTCATTGGAAATGGTGCATGACATAAATGAAAGAGCAATAAAACTCTATTTTTTATGCAGACCTGTCGCATACCTCTTCGCCCTCGCTGTCCGAACAGCTGCGTCTTGGCCGAGAAGACGGCACAGGGGCTGGGATCAGCGTAGAGTGTAAAGTCTGCGGGGACAAGGCCTCTGGCTTTCACTATGGCGTGCATGCCTGTGAGGGTTGCAAGGTAATACAGTGTGTTTATCACAGCTGGATAGCTATGTCAGATTACAAAGTTTGATAACAGCAGTTTTGTGCTGTCTGATTTGAAATTTTGAACCAATTGCAATGTTTCTCACTCAGGGATTTTTTAGGCGAACTGTGCGGATGAAACTGGAATATGATCGCTGTGAGCGGTCCTGCAAGATTCAGAAGAAGAATCGTAACAAGTGCCAATATTGTCGCTTCCAGAAGTGCCTGTCTTTGGGAATGTCCCATGATGGTGAGAGGGGGAAATATTTTAGCAAATGAACTCCATATATTAGGCCATATTATTTAAAATAATTAAACTAAATTCTTTTTACAAATCCAAGACTTCCATGGAAATGAATTAACTGAGAAGGGTCAAGTTGGGGTGGCAGTAGCTCAGTCTGTAGGGAGTTGGGTCGGGACAATCCCTGTACGGACCAAAGTATGGTGATGGACTGGTAGCTGGAGAGATGCCAGTTCATCTCCTGGGCACTGCCAAGGGGCTCTTGAGCAAGGCACCAAACCCCCAACTGCTCGGGGCACCTTTCCATGGGGAGCCCCCTCAATCTGACATCTCTCCATTAGGGCATGTATAGGTACTGAGCATGTGTGTGTAATTCAGGCCTAGAGTGTAATAACAGTATAAATTGTATTTTCCCCTTGCTAGACTAATAAAGTATACATGATTATTATTATTAAGCTTAAAATAATTGTATTTACTTTGTGTGTGTGTGTGTGTGTGTGTAGCAATCCGATATGGACGTATGCCTGAGGCGGAGAGGAAGAAGCTGGTGGCAGGCCTGCTTGCTGAAGAAGTGGATCTCAGCAAACCAGGCGGATCAGACCTGAAGACTTTGGCCAAACAAGTTAACACAGCCTACCTGAAGAACTTCAGTATGACCAAGAAGAGGTCCCGCAGCATCTTGTCGGGCAAAACCAGCAGCACCTCAGTACGTTTTAGTCTTAGAACAGCTCAGTCCTGGTTTCACAGATATTTTATATATTATATGGAAAAATATAAGTAACACATGGTCATCATCAATGGGACACAGGCATATAATCAGTCTAACTATTTCTGTTTTAAAGCCTAGTCTGGTAATATATAAGATTACCACAAAGTAGTTGTTAATATATAACCCAGTCTTGTGTTTTAGGCTAATCCTCAACACCTTACCTGTCAAAAATGTTATCCCTTGTATTTTCTAAGTCTTTGGAAGGTACAGATTGGTTGTTTATGAGAAATTGATTTTTGTTCTCATTTTAGCCGTTTGTGATTTACGATATGGACACACTCTGGGAGGCAGAAAGTGGTTTGGTATGGAGCCAGTTAGTTCCAGGTGCGCCCCTGACCAAAGAGATTGGGGTCCATGTGTTCTACCGCTGCCAATGCACCACGGTGGAGACTGTGCGAGAGCTCACCGAGTTTGCCAAGAGCATTCCAGGGTTTGTGGACCTCTACCTTAATGACCAAGTGAGTCACTTTCTACTCCGTGTGCTACACAGTAAGATGATTTGTGTGATATTTGTATTATTTTAGGCACTAATGTACAATTATCTGTGTGCTCTCTGCAGGTGACTTTACTGAAGTATGGTGTGCACGAGGCTATTTTTGCCATGCTTCCCTCTCTCATGAACAAAGATGGACTGTTGGTGGCCAACGGAAAAGGCTTTGTGACCAGGGAGTTCCTTCGCAGCTTAAGAAAGCCCTTCAGTGAGATCATGGAGCCCAAGTTTGAGTTTGCTGTCAAGTTTAATGCTCTGGAGCTGGATGATAGCGACCTGGCCCTGTTTGTTGCTGCCATTATTCTCTGTGGGGGTGAGACTGAAGGATTTTCTAGTAAAGTATGAATAATGTCATATTTGCTTGTTGTCAGGTTCAGTGCATCTGCAAGTCATAATTAAATGGCCGTGCAAGGTCTAAACAGATCTTCCATTTTACAAAAGTCCTAAATATTTTCTCAGTAACGTCAGTCATAAAATGTTAGTATAAAAGTATCCAATGCAGGCTATTGGGACACAAAAGTGTGAATGTGCATGCAGGAGGGTGTTCATTTTTGTAGAGTTCAACTCATTGTGTAGCTGTTTGACTCATTCATTGTCAATGTTAAAGACATTAACTTTAATTAATTAATTATTTTTAAATTGGTTAGTCCATCCATCCTTTTTTACTGCTTATGCTGGGTTGGGTCCAGAGGCCTGTACTACAAAACAATATCAACATGTCCTGGATTTATTTCAGTTACCAACAACAACCGTGGCCCCTCATGAACTGTGTTCCATCAACCCAGGGTTTCCCAATCCAGCGACATTTACAAGAGATGCATATTTTACATAACAAGTGCAAACTACATTTCTACTTAAATATGAAGAACACAGACGCGCATTACAGTCGCTGCTTCCTAAAACCGGAAGAAAAGCTGGCAAAAAAATAGCCTATTATTTCAGTTGCAACCCTGGCAGTAGTAAGCGACTGTGAGCACAAATAAAAAAAATTAAATTAAAAAAAACATAATTCAAACCGATGTGCAACACAACTCTGAAGAAGCAAACAAATACTTAATTCAGTCCACGGAATTTTTTTTTAATCTTTCATAAAAATACCCATAGGGGAATGTTAACGGGGTTGTTGGCCTCTAAATGTTTTAACTTTTATAAGCACACCTCTCTCTCTCCACGCACCAAGCTTCACCGGATCTTCTAAGAACAGTAACGCCGTTATCAATCAAGTATTGATTGGTCAGTAGGCGGTGCTTTTACACTGGGTGATCTCTAATCTCCACCCTAACATGCAGGTTAAGTGTTCAGCGTAAGTTACCACAGCGATTTAACCCGGTAACAAGTGACCCACCGTCGTGATACACTAAACCCTGGGTTGAACCAGAAGTTACCTTGTTAACGCCAAAAATTGCTTTATAGTACAGGTCCGTGGTTGACCTAATTCAATTTGTCATTGTGTTTCACACATCCACCAGTTAGTGAATAAATCAGTGCAAGACAGAAGACTTTAAAATTATAACCTCATAAATTAAATTAAATTGTTTAACAGCTGAGTAGTTCTTGTATCATTAGAAATGAGTGTTATATAATTCTACTATTGAACAAAACTGATCAGTATGATTGGGAAGAATTTGTTGCATTCCATGTGAAATGTGTCGTGGTGAACCCTGCAGAAACCCTTTATGTTTTTTCAGCATATATTGTGACTTTCTTGTTCTCCCAGATCGTCCTGGACTGATGAACGTGAAGCAGGTGGAGCAGAGTCAGGACAACATCCTCCAGGCCCTGGACCTCCACCTACAGGCAAACCACTCTGACTCAGCCTACCTCTTCCCCAAGCTGCTGCAGAAGATGGCCGACCTCCGTCAGCTAGTTACTGAGAACGTTCAGCTTGTCCAAAAGATCAAAAAGACGGAGTCGGAGACTTCGCTCCACCCTCTACTACAGGAGATCTACAAAGACATGTATTAGAATTCTCCAGCACAGACTGCTTTAGCAATACTGTTACAGACTGAATTTACATTGATGAAACTACACTGCATTCAATACAAGCACTGTTCCAAGTATGGGCATGGATCTTAGCGTGCAGGTGAGACAAAGGCACGTGGTAGGGCTAACACAATCAGCAAAGTCTTCTCAATGTCAGCATTACCCTCGGCACAATAATGTGTGTGTGTGTTATGTGTGTTTGTGATGAGCATCTGGAATCATTTGCTGCAAGTCCTAGTTTCCCACAACGGTCACTTAACAGAGAGAATGATTTGTTTTCTCACCAAGGCTGCTCCTGTTACATTCTATCAGCAAAGCTGACCTCAGAACAGCGTCTAGAGAAAAAAGCTTCTCCTCACTCACCTCGACTCTGTGTTTGTCTGTGAAGGGAAAGCATTTCCTGTTCTTACACCAATGGCATTGTTGAAATAGAAAAGAGACATAAAGTTTGTACTGTGCAAGAGTTTCATTAGATGCCAATGTCTTTGGTGGAGTGATTGTTCTCAGACTTTTGGTAAAGCTGAAGATGCACAAATTGACTTTTATTTACGTCATCATCATCATCATCATCAGCAGCAGCAGCAGCAATGACTGCTACTCTGCCATTTGGTTAATAAAACACAAACTGGGCTGGCTCCAGCATTGTAGAGCTCTCTTAACATAGCTGTCTGTGCAATACCGTTTCCATTTTTCAATAAATGCGGAGATTTCAAGATATATAGGTTTTGTCTTAAAGCCATCTACCCAAGTGGTAACTAATGGACTATGCTGCACAGATTTTGTCCCTAAACTGACACTATAAACACATTACCCATTGAAGTACAAGGGACAGCATGTTATTTTTCTCTTTTTTTGACATGCAAATGATCATGAATTTGCCATTTTAGTTTTTTTCTTAGTTTATTCTTTGTAATTATGTTACTAATTATTTGTTTTTGTTGATTGTATATGTAAGGCAAAACATGAATTATCTCGTTTTATGTGTTATTCTGTATGTGTCCTTTCATATTACATGCGGGCTAGTTTAGGTTGTACCAAATATATTGTCAAGCATGCTAACAAACGTTTCCTTGATGAGGAATTTGGCAGCAAACTATCTACCACAATGTCATTATTGGGAAAATTGATGATTAGAAATCAACATCCAGCATCTGGTATCGTAAATCGCTCCTGTATTCACGCAAGATATAGCCACAGTCCTAGATTACCACCCTTTCTGTGTACAGTCAGATTTGGCGTGTAAGGAGAGACACAAAGTGTAAAATCTATACAATACTGTAGCCAGGATTCATAACTTTCAAAATGTTTTCCTTCCCCTCATATTCTGTAGGACCTCTTTTTTTCACTGAACTTCGTTTGAATGGACTTCAGTATTTCAGCACTGGTGCACACAGTCCACCTTCAGAAATCTTCCTTTGTTCTCTTAATCTGTCTCCTGATCCCTATCTACCTCTAATGTATGATCTGTGACATTGTCCACTGTCTCATCTGATCTCTGACATTTTTTTCCTTTGCCTTAATTCCTGCTATTGGTACATGTTGCAAATTTGATATTATTGGCTGATGTGCGTTGTGCCAACAAAACGAGAAAGTACACCAAAAAGTTGATGTAAGCTACCTCTATGACCGTCTCAAGTGATGAATTGACATATTTGTTCACAAAAACGTGTTAAGACTTGAAATAATTTCTTCTTTATAGTCACATGTAACCTATCTGCAGATCTAGCTAGTTTAATAACATCACACCTATAAACTTTATTAGAAATATTAAAAATGATTTTCTCATTTTTTTATGATACAGATATGTCACATAACAGTTGCAGTTTATCAACTGTTTTCAGTTGAAAGTACTACCTGGTCCTGGTATGATGACCATAACCAATCAAACTGTGGGGGAGTTTAGACGAATGGATGAATGGGAATTTGGAATACGTCATTTACTAACGTCAACGTCACGCTCGTTGCTAAGTTGATTGGTAAGAGGAACCGGCTGACAACTATTTAGCTAGCTAGATAGAGAGTGAGATGGAGGGGTTTTGGCGGCATGCTCAAAACACACAGAGGATGGACCGTAGTGGAAGTATCTGTAGGTAAGCGGAGTTTGGTTGTATTAGAAAGCTATTAAAGTGAACATGTTGTGGGAAAGCAGTTGATCCTGTAAGAAGAAACGTTCATGTAGCTAGTTTACTAATTTGCCCGTTAGTGCCACCGATAATCTGTGCTACTTTTAAAAGCGGTCGTGCTGCATTATTTGAATGATTCACTTACCTAAGAGTAATTTAGTTCTAGCTAAGGAAAATGAGACAAAGTTGCATTTTGATTTATGTTTAAAACCTGGGTAACGTTTGCCATGTGACTCAGGGAAGGATTTACGTTAGTTAGCTAGCTGACGTGGGCTAACGTTAAAGCGTTAAAATATGAGCCGAAACTGTTAACCGTTAACGTTATTTTCATTTAACGCTAGATATTGGGCAACCATATACACTCACTCACTCACTCACTCACTCACTCACTCATAGCTACCATAACTAAGTTGAGTGGTGACAAACTTTTTGCAACAGATGGATTTCCG
>NC_045739.1:11342985-11365974 GCF_008692095.1 Etheostoma spectabile
GGGGGGGGGGGGGGGGGGGGGGTTCGGGTTAACAAGTTGTGTCCTTACGTCCCCACATGTCATTGCTAGATCCATAAACCATGGTCATAGTACACGAATATTCAATTGGGGTTATTTTGACAGATTGTCAAACAAAATTAAGACTTGACAAAATTAAGAGTCGTGACAGATCTGTGATTTAGGACTAGAAACCAAACATTTTGACCTAACCCCAGGTTTTTTATAAAAATAAAGTCTCACACTTTGAATATTATGTCTTAATATTAGGGCTAGCTATTTATGCTGCTGCTATTCAGTCACTTTGCTTTTTCCTTACAGGCGTTTTATAAATGGCTCTTGCAGATTTGGTCCGAGGTGTAATTATCGACATGAATGGCCAGCTTTACAGTCATCCCAGATATGTAGGTACTTTCAGAAAGGTGGATGCTGGTATGGTGATCGCTGTAGGTAAGGTTCCCCCCCCCCTTTCATTTTATCCCTCAGTTGTACGGAAAGTGGATGTCATGCACCCAGATTACCATAGCTTATAAAATATATTTTTCACCACTAGGTATCTTCATGTCCTTCAACCTGAAGTGTCAGCCGGTAGAAGAGGTTCAGTGCCAACGGTTTCCTCCACCGGTGTGGTTTATGCTCTGCCTGACAGAAGGGGCTCAGAGCCTGCTTTTCTGCAGGCACAGGTGACCTCTACGCAGGAATGCAGCAGATCACAATTGGCGGATAATAACTCAAATCCTCACATTGGGCGCCTGGCAACAGAGATTACTGAGGAACAATCACTAGGTATTGGGTTTTTTCATGGGTGACAATGAATCTGGTCAACGTTTCTTTATACTTGACTGACTTTGCCTATACAGATATGGACACTGCCCGCACTGCTTCTTGGGAGTTGGTCCAGAGCTCAGAAGTTGCTCAAGCATGTGATGGAAGAAATCAGCAGGTTAGCTTCAATTTGAAGTGATCTTTTCACAGGGCGTATTGGTGAGTTGAACCCAGTACAGGTTAAACTGACAATGCAGTGTCTGTGTTCAGGAGATTTCTTCCAGCGAGACAACAGAGGATGGTGGTGCTGCGGCGGCCTCTAGTACCCAGGGGAATGAAGAGGAAATGGAGTCCTTCCTCCAGAGTAAAAATGTGACCTGTGGCATCTGCATGGACAAGGTGTATGAAAAGATGGATCCAAGAAACCACATTTTTGGAATTTTGCCAAACTGCAATCACGCCTTCTGTTTACAATGCATCATGACTTGGAGGAAGACAAAAGACCTCGGGCCGGATGTTGTAAAGTAGGTTCCATTAATATTTGACTGCATCTGACGACACGTGTAACGAAATTTGACTTGACGTCAGTGTTAAATGATTATTCCTCAGGAGCTGCCCACAGTGCCGAGTGAGGTCGGCCTTTTATGTACCTAACAGACACTGGGTTGAAGGACCAGCAAAGGAAAGCCTAATTGCTGCCTTCAAAGAGAAATTCAGGTAACTTTGTGGGACATGCCCCTCCAGGTTGACTTCTCAGCTCTCGCCCATCCATCCACTGCCTTTGTTTTTTTTGTTTTTTTTTAAATAAACTGTTCTTTCTTTGCCTGACATGCTGTAGTTACATTCAAGTTGAGCAATGAAACTTGGTTGTGATCATTGAAAACTTCCAAAGGCCTAAATAATTGCCTGTAATATGTTAGTAAATCACCTCAGCACCTTTTATTTTTTATATATATATATATATATATATATATATATATATATATATATATATAAAGCCACCAAATAAGTCTAAGGGTTGCAGAAATAAAATATGGTCCAAAATAAGTTGACAAATGTCTGGCTGAATCCAGCCAGACATACTGAAACAGCCTTTCTCCTACTGTCCACAATGGGGAGGGTTTATGTCATGATTTTGTCTCAACATGTTTTTAACAGGAAATGCATGAAATTATGGAGATATGAAACATGTAGTCTATAGTGACATTTTATTCACGGGCTAGTTCAGGATGTCCCTCACCCTCCTTGTTCTTTGTTTGCATTCTAAAATCTGATAGATTTGGGGAAACCTCCTCTGAGCTAGAACTGACAATCACCCATTTTCTTTTTTCGAAAATTCTCATTGGACACTTGACAGCCATTTTAATTCCAGAGCTTGCCTTCCTGCGTGCACACGTTCCACCAAAACAAATTCCTTCCCGAGGCTATTTTACAGAAACAACAGTGCTGCATCAGGCTCTTGGTGTCGCTCAAGACAGTTATTGGTTTAAAGAAATGTAACTTGAGCACTACATTCCACAGGGTGCGCTAGACTTACCCTGATGGCTTGGATATACTGTCAGCTACAACTGTCTAATATGAATACTAAAGGTCCTACTATTGTACTAATACAAAATGGGGATCCATTTAATTTTTTTTTATTCTAAAGTTCCATAGTTGTAGCCTTGTTTCCATGCAGTTTTGCCTATAAGCGTTATGTCAAAATGGAAATCTTGTTGAGAAATGAAATCGCTGATGAAATCCCCCTCCTGTTCTGTGTTGTCTCTCTGATTCCAGTAAGAGAAGATGCAGTTACTATACCAGATACAGATGCTGCCCTTTCAAAACGGAGTGTCTTTATCGCCATGACAAACATGCACGTCACAGGTCATTTCCGGTAAATATAATCCCTGTTATATGCTATCAGGTTTCCTTGCCATAGGTATGCATGGTATAATGTGTTTACCTTCCCCTTGCATTTGTTTTTTTCGCTCAACAGGATGATACAGAAGACGACTACGATGGTGTAGATCTGCTTAATCTTTTCATAGCCATGACCCTTATCGGTGACGACGACGATGATGATGAGGACGACGACTTTGGCTTTCCTTTTTATCTATCTGAGGAGTATGGTTTCTGAGCTTTTTCGGTGACTGGATCCACAAAATTGGGGTCCTGATTAAATTGGCCCAAGAACACATGGCTGTGTTTTGACCCTTCTGTCGATATGGAAACCACTTCATCAGCAGCTGTGATCAAGATCCGGGATGTCAACCATGGACGGCCCAGTGTGTTGGGGTTTTAAATTAGTCCGACTACAGCTGGTGATTTTACTGACCTAGCACTCTTTCAACCAGAGAGGAACTAACTTGTGAAATCACCTGCTACAGTCTGTTTGGAATTGAGGACGTGTACACTCGGCTCTCTGCGGCACAATGTTTGTTGCTCCAGTTCTATGTAAGCATCCCAGATGTAATGCGTCTTTACTCTGTCTAATCTTGTGGTTAATCTGTGGCTATCTAGTTTGGGATTTATTTCACTCCAGTGGCCATAGTTCTTTGAACATGATTGTTAATTTTCCCTTTACCTATGATTAATGGGAGTGCTCATTCTGACTTCTGAGCAATTTGCACCATTTTGATATTTTAAAGTGTTTTGTGGATGGTAGTTTTAATTGTCGATAGATGAAAAGTATGCTTTACCCTTCTTGTTAATGTCTACTGATACCTGCCTAAAGTGATGTTATGAGACCCTTTTTCTAGTTTGGGCAAGAATATGGACTGTATAAGATTTTATTTCTTTTTAAACGAGTTGTACTTGTACACAGAAAATAAAACATTGCTTCACACTCTCTCACTGAAACTGCGTGTCTTGCTTTTCTCTAACATTTTTAGTTAGATTTTGTCAAATTTAATTTTTAGAAGCTAGAATCTATTAATTCGGAGTTCTACTTTGTGTACATGGTTTTACCACTAGGTGGAGGTGTCATTCAGAAACTTGGTGAATGAAATAATACTTGCGAAGAAGAAATGTCAACAAAACTGGCGGGGTGGCCCGTTCTCTTAATAGATCCGTGGCGTGGCAACAGGCAAACTCTCCGAGACAGTTAAAGAAACTTCATCCGATAGCATGGACCCAGGTTTGTTTCTGAGTCGGTTTGACGGGCAGTCGAAGCTGCTGGTTCGGTCGCTTTGTGGAACCTCCGGTGCCCTCAGAGCCCTGGACGTCTTCCGCAGGCAGCAGCGAGCAAACCCTGAACGGTCACTGTCTAACCTCATGGAAACCCTGTGTCAAGACGAAATAACCTGTCTAGATACTAAAGCCCAGCCACTAACGGTGTAAGTTTCCGTAAAATTAAACTTAATTTAACTCTTTCAATTTTTTTTTTTTAGATAAATTAGTACGACTCAATGGAGAGGGGATTGTTTTAAGGGAGACTGAAGTTTCTTTCTGCCAGACTTTACCCTGAAAACGTCAACGCCAGGACATTGATGTTGCTATAGAAACCGTGTAGGCACCTTGGCTGTACAGTTTGTCATTAATTTAACCATGGAATTCTATTGCTAGACAACAGCCTGTTCCCTTAACCTCGTGCCATTCGCATACACTGCATCAGGAAATCAACTTGGGTTCATTTAGAATGTTTGTTTACAACTGTTAAAAGTTCTATATACATTTCACATAGCGTGAATGTCTTAAATAAAATCGTGATGCCGTTGTGGCATGCCAAATATTTGTACTTTCCATGTTCATCTACTCTCTGCATTTCAGAGAAAAATATGGTTTTTACTTAACATTTTATGTAACGACTCAACTTAAGTATGAAATGATAATCTTCAACAATGCACCAGATAGGTGCTAGATTAAGTCAATAAATGACAACCTCAGACAAACTGGACATCTACCATAATATGCCTACTCTACCATTTTATTTCTTCAACTATTCTAGTAAACCCCTGGTGTGCCTGTTTCCAGCATTATTCAAGCAAAACCTGCTGTCCTTCATCTATCTGGTCCAACCGGTTCTCCCGCGGGCCACTGTCCTCCATCTTCTGAAATGCCTCAGCCAGGACTTTAATCCAAGCCCCTGGGTCACTGCTCTGGTTAGACAGCTGGAAAGAAACCTGGGGACACACAATGAAGAGCCTCTGTATACTCCACTGTGCAGCCAGAGTCTCAAGGAGCTTTCACAGCGTTTGGTTGGTTCTGGTGAGACTGAAGGATGGGCCAAGTGCTTCAGCGGTCAACCAGTAAAATCTGAATCTCAGAGTGCATCTTGTTTATCAGAGCTGGGTACACAACGGAAAAGAAAGGGCAGCTTTGTCACTCTGGACTCGGATGGTGAGGAAACAGGACAGCAGAGTAAACGGATAAAGATGGATCTCTGTGGTATTGAATGGCTCGATGCTGAAGAACAGAGCGCAAAAGCAGAGGCATCCGGAAGATTAGGAAGTGATGCTCCAGCGGAAACTCCTGCTCAAGAACTGCAGCCAGCAGCAGACTTTTCATGTGATGCCCTGCCTGAACATATAAAGGTAGGGACACTGGGGTAGGACAGGCTTTATCTGTCCTGTCTACACTGAAATGTATAATCCAATTGACCAATTTGATTTCTTTCCAAATTTTCAAATGATTGGAGACCCTGAAAGCGAGTTAACACACGGATTAAATGAGGTGTACTAACAGGCCATTATATTTACTTGTATCACACAGTTTACAGTTAGAGTTAAAATAACAAAACTTGGTCTGTTTTTGTGTTTATATAGGTCTCTATTCTTCAAATAAAAGAATTACTGGAAAGTCAGACAGAGGTAAGAAAAATGTCTTCTTTCTTCTAGCCAGCACAGTAAGCACAGACTGAGACTGACCTTTGTCATCACTATATTTTATGATTGTCTGTTTGCAGTGGGACCACAGCTCCATGGAGGTGTTCAAAGTGCTGAACGACTGTGACCCCGGCCAAGTATGTCCTCAACATAGTTTAGCTGACATTTTGTTAATAGTTTATCCCCGCAGTAACACTAGTTAAGTGTAAAATGCACTATATTTAAATGTGTTTGTAATAAAGTACAGATGTCACTGAATCTATAGCAGTTCTAATTTAAGAAATAAAATGGAGAAACAGACAGATTATTAATTATTATTGTAGATACCGCTGGTGAGTTTAGATTGTTGTGCTTTACTGCTGCACTGTACCCTATAGACCAGTCAGGGAGCTTTACTGAACCACTTATGTTATACATGTGCTTGCTGAAAGGACTAATCCCACATCTCTACCTCTCCTGTTTAGGTGGAGGTGTTATGCAACATGCTGAATTTCCCGGACCTACTGGAGCAGACTCTGCCTAAGCTGTGCAGCAGTATTTTGGGTCCCTCTCTTGACTTTAGCTACAGCACGGCAGCAACACTCATCAAGAGCCTCCTGCTGCAGAAGGTCCATCACTGAATATGCAAAGGATGCTGAATGTGTCATTGTGATTGATACTGACAGGATAATGTTTTGCTGCAGGTCCTGTTCCTGTCAGAACCGGCCTCCAGATGTCTAGTCACTGCAGCAATGTCACTGTGTAGCCGCTATCCCAGACCAATGTGCCACGTCCTGATCGGACCAGTTCTAGAGGAAAAGAACATAGGTGAGGAATGGTGTGAGCTATGACTGAGCGCAGCAGTTTCTTATTAACATTTACTGTCGCGGGGGGGGGGGTCAGAGTTGCAGTGCAGCTGGCATGGATTCCCTGTCCTGGTCCAGTTACATAGAAAAGGATGCTTGAATGTTCCAACCTTGTTCCTCACCTCTTGGCCCCTACATCAATGAATCCTCTATTTTGTACTTTGCTTTGTCTTCAGGGAATCCACAGGCTGAGCTTCTGAACAGACTGATAGAAGGCTGCCTGGATTCCCATTACAAAGTGCTGGTGCTTCAGTAAGATACAACATTTAAATGATGTAACTACTGCTGAAATATGTCAAGAAACGCCAGATAATAGTGGACTTGTATGGTTATTAGTTGCTGATGCAGTCTTTTACCTCTTTTTCCCCAGAATGACATTCAAAATAGCGTGGAGTGAGGCCGTGCTCTCCATTATCCACAGCTTGCTAGACTCCAAGGTAAGGTAAATGTTTATTCATGGGGAAAGTCTTGCTTTGTCATTGTACTTTGTCATAATATTCACTGTTATTGAGATGCCTGTTTTATTTTTATTTTTTCCAGCCTGACTTGAGTGAAGAACTGTTTACACAGTTTACCGAACAGCTCGTCAGTAATGGTCCTCAATTCACGAAGTCTGTGAAGTTTGCAAAGATGATGCTAACAGTCCTCACCAAATACAGCAGTCATGTAAGTTTTTTACATTCGAATCATGTATAATGGCTGAACAGTGGATGAAATAGTATTTGTAATCTTTCTGCATGTGTAACAATCTGTTTTTCAGGTGACGGCTGCACACAAACACTCCCTGCATGGTTGCCTGATATTAAATGAGACCTTCCTGAAAAAGTCTCTTCAAGCTGCTTTAAAAAGAATCTGACCTAATATCTGTTAATAAAACGGTTTACATAAGTCATTGTGTACTTTTTGGCAATATTTTGACTTAAAAAAATGAAGCACCTCAAATATATTTACTTAAGTACTTTTCCTGAATACAATTTTGAGGTCCTCGAGTGTGTAATACTTCCATTTAATGCCCCTTAAACTTCTACTTCACTACTTTTATGAAGGAAATATTGAACTTTTTACCATACAATTACTGTATTTGATAGCTATAGTGACGAGATACAGATTTTACATACAAAATGTAATCCTTTGTAAAATGTGATCCATGGTTATATGTTATTCTGTTTATAGTGTATACAGTGATTAGAATTGTCTCCACCTTATACATCTTCAAAAGTTAAATCCTGCTTAAATTTTAAGGCATCTGTATTAAGTAATATATTCTTTGTAATAATACAACACTGACAAATGGCCTTCTGCTGCATGGATACTTTTCATTTTAATACTTAAAAAACATTTTTTTGATAATGCTTCTGCGTTGTTCTTTAAGAGTTAGAATTCAGGACTCTAAATTGTATGGAGTTTATTTAAATTGAGGGTTAGGGTTTTACTATTTTTTGAACATTTCTTTTCTTTAGAAAAAATACTTCTACCATAAATATACATGTCATTTGTATGCCTGGCTTTTAAATATACACCTTTCTTGTAGTAGTGTAGTTTAAAAAAAAGACAGGATCTTTTGAACTTTATTTAATTGGACTCCTTTACATTTAGTCAACACAGTCTACAAATCTTTTTTGACAATGTAATATGTTGAGCACAGCAAACATACTGTACACTGTCATAAAAATACTAATCAGACGTCCATTTAAATAATTAGAAACATCAAATAAGTGACACGAGTAAACAATATTCTACAAAGTCACAATTAGTATTATGCATAGACCGTTAATCTATGTTATGTGAATGTGTGTAGCACAGAAAAAAAAAAGTAGTTTGCGCTTTTTGATGACGTCAACAAAAGGCAGCCTTTATCCTGCGTAGCTTCCGCTTGAACTTCCTTTTCATCGTAGCGAGACGGGAGGGACAAGCCGCTAAAATGAGGTTAGACACATTTTAAGTAATAAATGTCTAAATATGAACTCTTTCCACGTTCGAACGGAGGTGTACTACCTTTCTCAGCTTGTGGTATTGTTATTTATGCCGCAGTTATGTTATCTATTAATATTATTTAGAAATGGGGGAAGCAAAGTGTTGGTGCGGAACCGGCTCAGCTGGCGCTGTAACGTTAGGATCGCCACACCGAGTTTTAGATGTAATCCACTGTCATCCACACAATTAAAACGGGTTTTTGAAACCGATCAAGCATCGGATGTATACATTAGGTTTCCTAGATAATATCTTAGGCAAACTTTCCCAACTTAGTACCTGTTTTTATGTTCGTTGGGTCGCCGTTATAGACCAATCGAAGTAACTGTGTTTATGGAGGTGTTAATATAATTAACTTTAATTTAACGTGTTTTTATGTAACAGTAAGGTATCCAGGGATACGTTGTACGAAGCTGTGAAGGAGGTCCTGCAGGGCTCTCTGACCAAGCCAAGGAAGTAAGTTCATAATCAAATGGGGGGGAAGCTGGTAATCCGGTGACACTTTGATAATATGCATGAATGGGATACCGTGTGACGTTCTAAACTATCTGTCTGTAGGTTTACGGAGACTGTGGAGCTGCAGATCAGCTTGAAAAACTATGATCCCCAGAAGGACAAGCGTTTCTCCGGCACTGTCAGGTTCGACCTTTTACTGTTTCACCCAACCTTTTCCCTGTGTGCGTCCAGCCCTGTCTAAGTATTACAACAGCCTGTTATATGGCAAGTAGTTGCTAAAATCTCAAAAGTATAAAATGTAAATCCAGACAGGCCAGGGGCAGACATGGAGAAGTACTCTGGGTAGTCTGACTGAGCTGACCCAGCCTTGCTGGTGGAGGTGAAGCAGGCGGACCCCTACCCTGGGTCTTAAAACATGAGGGGAGGCTTTGAGTGGCTGAGCTGGTAAGTTCATGTCCTCAAGCCGACCAATTAACATTACGTAATCAAAGAGGTCAGCTGGACACCGGCCACAGTGGTGGTATGGGTAAGGCTCTTTCTATTACACAGTAAATGAGGAAGGTGTCATTTGGTAAATGGCAGAGCATGAGTTTCAATGTCTAATTTTAGACAAGTAAACATTTTTCATCACAAAATATAAATATCTGATATATGAATGAATGTATGATAAATTTCTTTGTCTTAAAATCCAACAAGGCTGCTCCGTGCATCAACAGCTGTGGAAGCTGTTGTAACATACAGTTATAAGCGCTTCTGTGTCACTTGTCTCACTAAATTAGTCATACACACAGAGCTTTCCGTATTTTCTTTGGACAATATTGTACCCTGTTTGTATGCACAAAGACAGCCTAAAGTGTTATAAACTGGTATTGCTAACAATGGCTAACCTGGCTAAAGCTAATAAGCCATGAAAAACCAATTTGTAAATTGTACGCATTCAACTTGGGTGTGATGTCCGGAGTTCCGGGGTAAATGGTATGCACTACTATACCAGCATGTTGTGAACTTTGCAGAAGTATTCTGTCAACCATACCCTGCCTTACAGCCAACTGATGCCCCTTTGTTTGACGTTGGGTTGGGAGCAGTGTCTCTTAACAGCTTTGTTAATCTGCAGGCTGAAGTCTCTTCCAAGGCCAAAATTCTCTGTGTGCATTCTGGGAGACCAGCAGCACTGTGACGAGGCCAAAGCCGCTGAGCTGCCACACATGGACATCGAGGCTCTCAAGAAGCTCAACAAGAACAAAAAGATGGTCAAGAAGCTTGGTACGAAAGTTGGCATCATGACCCACGAGACACCTGATTTGTAACATTTGCTGTCGGGCCTTTTAAAACATTTGTCTTGTTTTCAATTGCCCTCCTCTAGCTAAGAAGTATGATGCCTTCCTGGCCTCTGAGTCTCTGATCAAGCAGATCCCTCGTATCCTGGGTCCTGGGCTGAACAAGGCCGGCAAGTTCCCCTCCCTGCTCACCCACAACGAGAACCTGAACACCAAGGTGGATGAGGTCAAATCCACAATCAAATTCCAGATGAAGAAGGTACGCTCAGCAGTACTAAAAGAAACATGCCACTTTACTGATCGTTACTTAACTTTTAATCTTAAACACTAAGGTTATATTGAAGAAATTGGTGGTTGGGTTACTAAATAATTTATTATCTTTGCTTTGTGCTGTAGGTGCTGTGTCTGGCTGTGGCTGTAGGACATGTGAAGATGACCGAGGATGAGCTTGTGTACAACATCCACCTGGCTGTTAACTTCCTGGTGTCTCTGCTGAAGAAGAACTGGCAGAACGTGCGTGCCCTCTACGTCAAGAGCACCATGGGCAAACCCCAGCGCCTCTACTAAATAACCGCTTTTCTATTAATAAAAATGTGGATATGGCTCCAAAGTTGACAGTTTTTGGGTGTTTTTACTTTTTTGTCATTTCTTTGTGTAATTGTCAGTAATAGTTAGAATTTAGGGCACTTGGTAATCAAATCATCTTTTGTTCATAGTTAAGTCTAATCTTTTTGCGAACAAGAACTTATTTAAATCATTAAAAGAATACTAGGTCTAATCACTCGGTTTTGAAGGAACTAAACCAATACTGAAGAATACTACACGGGAACAGAAACAAGTCGAAAACATGTAGCTCTTTCTTCCCTTGTTCAACAATGTTGAATGATGATAGAGCGTTGTTTATTGTCAGTTAATGTATCCAGACTAGAAAGTTTTGCTTTACTTTTTCAAATGTTAGGCATATGGGTTTTCCAATTTTCAGTAGTAATAGCAAGTGTACGTTAATCTATTCAACAATTAGCCAGACAATGTAACACAGTGGATTCCCATTGACCCTAGTATTTTAATCAGACTTGTTTGCAGATATGCAAAGGTTTATTGTACATGATCATAAAATGTACAGTTGAACTCCATCGTTATAGAATCATTTTTAAATGGTGTAAGGAAACCAAGACAATTCTCCCCCGCCCATTGTAGTTATTGGACAACTAGTTTCTTGAAGCAATCAAACTTGGCCAACACTGTCCTAATGGTCTGGGGGTGGACCAAAGCAGGTCTAATATTGTACTCCTGTAATTACATGGGTAAGATAAAATAACAACCCTGATGATAATGGAGTCCAGCTGTCTTGATATAGCTGACCTGATCAGTGGGAGAATACAGTAGTGTAACACTATTGTACACCCCTTTGTGTCATGTTTGTGTACAGTAAAAGTACATGCATCCACCAATCAACTTAAAGATATTTAAATATTCCTGTGTCTTTGCAGTGTTTGGGGTTAGTGCGGTGTACTAGGTACATTTATTGGTACATTTGATCCATCACTTTGGACAACACCGGCATTTATTTATTAAAGATAAAAACACAACAAGTACAGCCACGGCTCCCCTCGAGCCTCTTGGGGCAGTCGTCCTGCTCTGGTTTGACTGTGGATCTCTTAATAGGATTATCTATTCTCAGTACAGGGGAGAAGAGAACCAAACACATTGAAGACCTTGTGAGAATGTATTTGTGTTTACAGCAACAATGAAAAATCCAGCGTTAACTGCAAAGAGGATTTGAATAATTGAATCTGTTTTTTACCCGAGGAAGACGTTTGGATTAGTCTTTTGAAGACACCAGTTGATGTATTGATGAACTCCCAGGTGAGTTGAATAATCTACCAGCTGTCCTCACCTGCTCCTCTTAACACTGAGACAACTTTATAGTAATGGCTGTATCATTTAGTAATAGAGGTAATGTTTCTAACTAATTTCAGCCTGATGCAGAGACAACCAACCATCTGTCCACCATGCTGGGCAGTCAAGATAGTGACGAAGGTAACAACATGTTCACAAAAGGTCAAGGAACCAGTATAATGGCTCTGCATCATAACTGGGTTTTGTCTTTACAACAGAAACCAATCAAGAAGAGCCCTCAATCACAAACTGGAACGAGCTGTCCATTATAGAACGTGTAGGCCTCAACAGGTGACACAGCCTCATATTAATATTTTAATTAAGTTTATCTAAACAACATGATTTCATCAGATTTTTCATCAAACTTATCTTGTTTTCTGACGTGGAGTGTGGAGATGTCAGAAAAAGATCTGGAGGTAGGTCACCTACTTCTTCACCATTATATACCACGCATTACATGCTTTTTTAACTAGTTTTCCCTCCATTTCTTGGCCTACTTGTGCAGTTTTATGTTTTATGT
Source organism: Etheostoma spectabile (assembly GCF_008692095.1). Taxonomy (NCBI): domain Eukaryota; kingdom Metazoa; phylum Chordata; class Actinopteri; order Perciformes; family Percidae; genus Etheostoma; species Etheostoma spectabile. The sequence continues at coordinate 11,355,521 of NC_045739.1, forward strand.
CACTTGTATGCAATATTGGCTTGTTGTGCCTCATGTATGGCTATCATGCTTGTTATAATCACACTGGCCATTAAAAGATCCCACCCTAATGCTCTTGTAACGAAAGTGATAGTGAAAACTCTGTCGTCATCCCGTGCAAAGATGTATTTAAAAGCTTGTACACACAGGAGGGATGATTACAACTAACAACACCAGTCATATGGGCACCTGACTATTGGTTGAACACAGACTTGAAAAACTGTGTACCTATCCTTTAATGTTTTAATAGTAACATTTTGTTCATCGAGGCATTGAAGAGTGTTCTTGATTTTGTGCTGAATACTTTGATATCAAGCAACAGTTTTTAATTTATATTTATTATCATTTCAACCATAAAGACTACAGCTTAAATCCTGACAATACATTAAGGTTTGAAATGTAAGGGGTTATTTAAAACCTGAGTGAAATGAATGTTGTTGCTTCCAGACGGCCTTCTGTCAGATCGCCCTGGCCTTCCGCTGTGATCAGTACACCCTGAAGCAGAGGCTGCAGGCGGAGGAGCACGCCCGCAACCTGGCTGAGGAGAACATCCAGCTGGAGCTGACCAGAGGCAGAGAAACCCTGGAGGTGCAATAACTGACAGATGATGTGAACAAAACCCCTAATAACGCCACCAGTGTGCAAATGTGTGTGTTTCTGTGTGTGTTTTTAGACGCTGAAAGGCCTGTGTCTGGACAGTAAGCGCAGTATGATCCTGCAGAGGCTGCAGCTGTCTCTGGACATCCTCAGTGGGACTGTGGAACGAATCTCCAACACGGCAGAGGTGCTCGGCGCTGTGCACCAGGTACGTTGAGACTCTTATTTAATATTTGGATAGCTAAGTGCCCCTTCAGACTGTGGTTTCCAACCTGTGGGTCGGAGCTCCAAGAAAGAGTCCCAGAAGAGACGTTCTCATCATGGATTTATAAGTTTCTGTTCATGATTTAATCATTGGTTAATGGAAAAAAAAAATGTATTAGCGTGGAAGCCTACAGTGTACAATAAGCCACAAGGCAGACATCTTACAGCCCATTACACATTTACCTGATAACATTAAATATTTATTACCAAATAAGAAACAAAGTTAAAATGTGTGGTAAAAACAGATGTGTGTAGGTTTGTACACTGTTTTAGGAGCAGCAACCATATGCCATTATAGTGTCTTAATAATGATCTGTAACACATTATAAAATAGTTATGTACATATATATATATACAGTGTATATATGTGAAATGGACACTAGGTTGCAGGAACAGATCGGAATGTGTAAAACTAGTAGAAGTATCTCAACCTTTTAAAGGTAACCCTGACCGTGCAGGACAAAAAAACGCAGTTATTCTGATGCTAATTGGTCACTGGTGTACAGACATCCGTGTGTGTACAGAGGTGGCTCACTGTGTACTAAGAGTTTGTTCACTGTTTGAGCTGCAAATGACCTGAAATCTTTGGACTCGTCATCTTTGAAGTCTCCATCATCATTTCCTGATCTCAACAGGAGGCTAGAGTAAGTCATGAAGTCGAACTGATGGTTGCTCATGTGGAGAATCTGAGGAGACAACATGAGAGAAACCTGGCAGAGCTGGAGGAGGCCAAGAAGACGATCCAGCAGCAGAACTCCTGCAAAAACAGCATCGACCAAAGAGCATCGCCAGGTTCTCGGATTCTATCTTGTGGTGTTTGTCGTGTTCATCATGTTCTGCCGTGTGCAATGTCTGACCGAATCTCTTGTTCTAGAACCAGAGGAAAGTGACACCAGAAAGAAAATCTCTCATCAGGTATGCAGATATTTGGCCTATCGTTCCATCTAAAATGGGTAGCCACCTTTTCATCACTTCAATATGCCTTTTGTTTTTGTCATTTTTTAGAGCATTCGTCGCAGAGTCAGCATAACACTCATTCCCAGCCAAATCCAGGTAAGGAACTTTCTTTACAGTCGTTCTCATCCAGAAACCCCAAATGAGTGTCTCCTTCTTTGTCTCTACAGGAGAAGATAAAGCAAGACTTGAAGAACCAAGCTACTCCTAGAAGGTCCTTTAGCAAGGAGTCCTTCCTCACCTGCCCGTCTCCCCCCCTGAGACCAGAGTCCAGCTACTCAGTGGATGACAGGTCAACTTGAGGCTCTGCTTTTACTCTTTGTGCCTGGGCCACATGATCAACAACTGTGCATCACATCACTTGATTTCCCTTTTCTCTCTTCAGGCCACTGGATCCAGATGAAACTCCGACAGAAGCTCCAGCTGCTGAGCTTCCTTCACCTCCCACCCCCAAATCAGAGGACCTCCCATCGAAACAACTGGCCACCAGAAAGACACACAACAAAAAGTGTGGAATCAAAATAGCAGAAACATCATCACAATACCATAACCTGCAGTAAACACCACATTTGAAGAAGTGCTTGCTGTTTTTTTTCCAATTATTGTTCTTCCTTGACAATAGTGTAATTAATTACCTTAATTAACAGCCAGTATTAATGTTATTAGAAACACATATACACTACCGGTCAAAAGTTTGGGGTCACTTAGAAATTTCCATTGCACTCCATTATAGACAGAATACCAGCTGAGGTCAGTTGCATTGTTTTTTTAACCCGGTCAGCAGTTTTCAAATTACATTATGTGCTTACATAATTGCAAAAGGATTCTCAGTTAGTTTTTTAAAATGATATCAGATTAGTAAACAGAATGTACCTCTGGAACATTGGATAAATGGTTGCTGATAATGGGCAATGTAGATATTGCATTAAAGATCAGCCCCCCACTCAGATCAGCTGGTATTCTGTCTATAATGGAGTGGCATGGAAATTTGTAAGTGACCCCAAACTTTTGACCGGTAGTGTATGTATTTCCTGCTGTGAAAAAAGATTTATTGCAAGAGAAACAATGCAAGTTTCCATTCAATTGAAAACTAAAATGTTAAAGAGCTCTAAGGGGGCTATTAGATTTTCACCCAATCTTGAGGCTCTGGTTTATAGAGAGAGTTTAGAGAAAGTTTTTTTTGTAATTGGAAGTAGAGTTGTTGGGGCCCAGAGCTCATTGCTCAGGGGATCTTGAGCTGGCCGAGTTTATAGAACGGAATTAATTTGTATATGTGTATAACAATTCCTGGGGATATATGGAATTGTGACCGTAACTTTCTATATTTCACATGAGTACAAACTAAAGACTGATAAATAACACCACCAGATAGGGTTTTTTTCTGTCATTTTGTCCACCCTTTTTAACATTGCTTTGACACTAAACGGTCTTTGTTACAGATCCCCTCTGGAGACTTTGCGACAGAGACACAAGGGCAAAGCTGCGTTGTCAAAGAAAAAGGCAGACAAGGATAAAAAAATTACAAATATTTACCAACAGCTTTCTGCAAGCCCGTAAGTCAATTTATGTTTTTAAAAGACAACTGTGAAGATTTCTTTTGGACAAACACTGACTAAATGCTGTCCTCAGGTGTGGCTCCTTGAGGAGACATCATCCGCTGGCTCACTGGTTGTATCGCTGTCGCTGGGCGCTGTTCTGCACGTACCTGTTTGTGCTTTTCTGTGTCCTAACATTGGCTTACTGTTTGTGGAAGCTTCACGATGGACCACCTGAGCCGTGGGTATTCAGTCATCAGGACGCAGTCTAAATTCTGTGGCTGTGTTGCAAACATGAAGCATGCAGACAGCGGAAACACCTGTATCAGTCTTTGGATATGAATATAAAAACATTGGATGACACTGTTGGTTGTTTGTGTGTTTCGAAATACTTTAAGTGAAATACCTTCTAGATAACACAGCCACAAACACTTCACTTACAGCTGTCCTTTTTTATTATAAATATACAAAAAACACATCAAAACTGATACAATCACTTGGTTAGTAAGAAAACTCCATACTGCAGTCAAACCACCGTTTAAGGCATCAGTGATTAATTATTAAGAGTTAGTAGCAAACGTTAAGATTCAACTCACTTCACTTCATTACTAGATGTTAAATTTTACCTATATACCGTATATATATGTATATACTATATATATATAGCAATGCATTTTCAAAGCTTATCAACATTTTAGTTATAAGTCTTCATGTTGCAAAGATGAAGTTCTCATTAAAAGATAAAAATAGTATAACATTAAAAATTATATTAGGAATGGAGAAACTTATTTGAAAACTACTGTAGAGGAATTTCATGTGCAAAATGTGTGCCAGACACAAGGAAGTTCTTGAAACTACAGCAAATCTTTTTTTCTTTGAACCTACATTCACCTCCGAAATTTTAGAAACATCCATTGGAAAACAATTTAAAATAAATAAAAGTGACATACCACCTTACATTAAGTTTTAAATTAAAAGACGAGAGAGAAATGTGCTCATCTTCTCATGTCAACATACATTCTCACAGAGAGTCAAAAGCCTTAATAAATACCGAGATAAGGACGAGAGGAATAACAGCCCTCCTACTGAACATACTGCAGAGTGGTAAAGCGTTGAGTTACACCTGGCTCACGATTTCAGCATCCTCCGCAACAAACCACTGGACTGGAGTCCCGTCCGCAGCTCTCTGGAGAATCACATTACCCAAACCCTGTGGAGAAAACAATCAGGGTTTACCTTATGCATACTGCACATACATATATTGTGTATATGATTAGTTGATCAAAGAAACATTAATCGGCAGCTATTTTATTAATTGATTCAGTCATTTTTCAAGCAAAAATGATGAAAAAATGGGATTCCTCCAGCTTCTCATATGTGAGTATTTGTTGCTTTTTCATTATTTTAACATTATTGTGAACTAAATATTTTTGGGTTTTGGACCGTTGGTCGGACAAACCAAGAAATTTGAAGACATCACCTTTGACCCCAGGAAATTGTGATGGACATTTCCATTGATATCTGATGTTTTGCAGATCAAACAATTAATCGATTTATGGAGGAAATAATGAACCGACTGGCTGCACCAACCTGTTTAAATGGCGGCAGATGAGGTGAAGTGGGGCTCTTGACACTCAGGAAGCTCTGCTGATCCACGCAGCCAGGCCGAAACTTCTGCAGCTGATTCCTCTGATGCCAGGACTTCAACTCCTCTGACACGATGTCCCTGGGCATCAGCCTGATGGCGTGGTTCGGATACTCCTTCAGTGAGGGCGTTCGCACCAGCCTGGTGTAAGGCGGAGGCGGCTTTAGGATTCCCCTCGGGGACAACACTCCCTCCGGCCACTGCCTTTGCTGAGGGCTGTGTGCCACAGGAGGGGAGGAAAGGAAGCACTTCCCCATGTCCAGGTCTTGAGGAGAGAGGGGGCAATCTTCTTCTATTGCCCTGATGTAGCTAGGATTGGGCTGGGACTGGTTGATGTTCTTGTGTGAGCTGGCGAAGTTGGAGAGCCATATCTTTTGTGCCCCCAAGTGGAATCCGTAAGGCGGCGGGCAGAGCTTTGGGATCTCAGTGGGTCCATCCCTGCCAGGAGAGCTAATGTAGGAGGAGGACGAGTGCTCCGAGCTGCTGTCTTCCGAGCTGGACTGGTAAGGGCGTAAGGGAGAGTTCTCTGGAGAACGCACCATGAAATCAGCCAGGCAGCGTCGCTGTGGCAGCTTGGCTCGCTCTTGATTGTTCTCTGAGTGCAGGCGCTCCTTGTCAGCATGTAGCTTACTTTTGGGAAGTCTGAGGAGACATGTGAAATTGTAAAATTATAGTACACATATTGTGATGCTCCCTGTGCATTGGTGTACGTATGTATATGACTTCTCTGTGTACCTGAAGGACTGGGAGTACTGTCGGCGTACATGTAGCTCTGGGGTGGAGGGGGCGCTGGTGGAGTGGTTCTGACGCAGAGCCGTGTTCTTTAGAAACTGCGACAGAGGAATTATGCTCTCTGCAGACACCTGAGTTCCTGCTGGACTACTGCACACAACAAAAACAGAAAAGGATGATGTGAGATATGATTACTGACACGTTGGTTTATTTTTTTTTCTCTCTTATAGTCATGTTGACACACACTACCCAGTGCAGTTGTGTATTCAATGGGTGAATAGTACACACTAGACTCCTACCTGGACCTGCTGCTGTTAGCAGACTGAGGGTTTGTGGCCTTCTGGTAAGGCTGATCCAGACTGGACTCTTTCCACGGAGAGTTCTGGATGGGAGAGCGCTCATACTCCACACTGAGCTGGCTTGATGACTGCTGGGACAACTGAAGGGTTGTGGCTGACAACTGGAGGGGATCTGAACAGGAAGTGCCCGACACTGGAGGAGAGAGAGGGACGGGCAAGTCCACATCTGTGTGTGATCACAGAGAACATCAAACAGTCACTATCATGCTGCTCCAAAATATATCTGATCTACATTATCTATTGCATCATTCTAATTCATACTTATTTTACTGTATTGTCTAAATCTAAGCATGTTAGTCTGAGAGTGATAAAAAACTTCAAAGAATATATATGCACATTTATACATGTATAAATGTACTCTCCACTCCACTCACCATCATCCAGGGCCACCACATCAGACAGGGAACTGTCATCAGACATGCACAGATCTGCATACAGAAAGAACATTATGAAAAAGTGTCCATCAAACCCAAAGAATGTGTTAATAAGTGCAGTGCACAATATGGCCTGAAGGGGACAGCAGTGCAACTCACCTCTGTTTTGGTTGTTTGTGATGCTAAAGTTCGGTGAGTTGCACTCGCTCTTGATCCTGTGCTGGAACACGGCCTCCTGCAGATCCTTCACCTTCTTCTCTACCCTCTTGCACTGCTGCAGTCGGCTCTTCTTCTGTGGTTTACTAAGGTTCTCCTCCAGGGAGAGTTTGCGAGCCGCCTCATAAATCTGCCGCTGAAGAGCCAAGTCAGTTTCCAGCACTTGCAGCACTGAATCCTGTGATAAACAGACATTCTGACATTTAGTTTTGTAATCTCTTTCTTTCCCCAAAAATAGTCAACTTGAATGGATTCCCGTACCTGTTTATCCAGATGGATCAGACCTTCGTCAAGCTTGAAGGAAGCTCCAATCCTCCTTCTGACCCGCGGTAGCTTCTCATCGGGCATCACAGGATAGTCTGAGGGCAGTTTCCCAGTCAGCTCCTTTGATTTCACAATAAAAGTGTTGATTACAAAAAGGTGAAAAGTGTGACCCCTATACACCAATTGCAAATATAACCACTCATTTAAAGCTAAAATATACTGGTAATATGTTGTCATCTAGAAATGACTTACTGCCTCCCGGATGCAGAGCTTCCTGAGCTCCAGGAGGCAGAGCTCCAGGCGCTCCTCCAGAGACTGGTGCTTCAGCTTCAGGGCTCTGGTGTGGGTGGTCAGCTCCTTCACCGGGGACGTAGGGCTGTCTGGACCTGCAGTGAACGCACAGAGGATCAGACTTTCCTCATAAAAATCTGTATGTGACCATTTGATTTATTCAGTTTCCTCTTAAAATGTTCATGAATCGTAAAAATGAGCTAGGAATTAGTTATTGAAATATAAATAAATACAACAATGTGACATGCAACATTTTCTTTAGCTTGCTGTTTTCAGCCTCAAACTATACATGACACATGAGGAAATTAGATGCTGTATTTTGTGGTGATATTCATACCAGAGTGCACAATAATCCCACTGTCAGTGTCACTGATCTCCTCTTTGCTCTCGATGGCCGTCATCTTGACTTTCTGCTCTTTTGTTTTTAGAAGCACCTGTTGAAATGAGCAGATATTACAGAGATTGGTAAAAATGAGATTGGTCATTTATAAGAATACAGATTCTTCTGTTGTTTTTCTAGTACCACATGGCTTCATTTATGCTCCCTGCTGCTGCTTTACTTAACAAAAGTGAATGACTGGCGAGTGTCCTTTCACACACTTAGCCATGCAGCTCTCCATCTCCCTCCTCCTCCACCTCTTTCTTCCTCCCATGCTTCCTCACAAAAGAGGCAGACCCCCACGGTTGACTCGGCACATGTGCGGGGGTTAATCTGAATCATGGTGCCATGGTGACGGGGCATGGCGCGACTGGCTAGGGGAGCGTGTCGCGATGAGGCGTGTCAGAGGGCGTTTAAAGAGCCCAGACCCCGAAAAAGAAAGCAGATGGCAGCAGGAATTACCCTACTCATGGACTGCACCTGTTCCCCCCCACACACCCCTCCCTCATCTTCTATTCAACCAGTGTCCAGAAAACCCTCTGGGGGCTTTGAAGTGGAAGAATGTCTCAATGCTGGACTTGTCCATGCAGCATCAGATCACAAGGTCCCTGCTGACTCCTCTGCGACACTGCCCATTTCACTTTCACACCTTCACAAACAGGCAAGCACAATTCATGTTTATGGCCCGCTCCGTTCCATTGTTGCTGTCTACCAAACATCTGACTAACACAAAACAAAAAACGAGATGTGGAGAGGAACGACAGCAAGAAGAGGAACACAATGACAACAACAAATTGGAGAAAACATTTAAGGGATAAGTCAAGGTTTTTAAAACCTGGCAAGGGGGACTGTGTGTGGCAGTTTTGGTGAAATCACCTTATATTAGCCACGCTTATTGCTTCAATGCCAACATTCATAAAATCATAGTTCATGAACTTTAGCCGTCACTGCATTAATATCATGCAAATAAATAATGTGTTGTTAATCAGGGTGAATAAAAGGGAGAATGACATGCAAACAGACACCACATGAATGAATGTGTTCCTAAGGCGGCTGCGTATAATCCTCAACTCTTGTCTCATCTTCTATGTTTGGAGATTGGTATCAGGCCTTTTCCTGTAGGGACCAGTAGGACACAGAGGTAGACAGGATATTATTGTGTATCCGATAGGTCTGACCCATTCACTACCGCAACTCATGTGAACTGACGCAGCTATGAGTAGCTGTATAGTACAATGAGGCACAGGCAGCTTGAGTCAGTAAGACAACACTGCAACAAAGGCCCTGTATCCACCAACCAGCCTCAATAATCTGCTGTGGGCTCAATATCTGCTGACAACTCTGCTTTAGGCCTGAGCTGCGTTGTTGGGCCAATATTGAGACAAGGCTGCAGTGAGAGATGGGGAAAGGAACAGTGTTGAGTTTTTAATGTGCACGGTCGAGGCCTGCTGTACTCTCAGACATATGGCTCCATGCTGCAGTCAACAGGAATCCAGCCTGGTAATCAGAGACAGGCAGGGTAATGTGGGATTTACCCAGTTACACCCCATAACTCTCTGAAGACGTTCACAAGAGTCTGTGGTCGGAGGTCTCGGCTGAGTAAGTGGGTGGTTGGGTGGGTGAGTACGGATAAAACAGCAGATTTCACTAGAAGTTACCGCTTATTGCCAAGACATTGATGCCATTTGTTGTAACTTTCATAAAAACCGTGAGTCCTGGGAGTGTTGAAATCATATCGTTACAAAGAGCCCCAAAAAAATTCTTGATCGAGTGTAACAGGAATAGCAGTCCATTTCCTGGAGGGATAGCTGCTGATACCACAGTCTCCACCCAGCTTGATTGATGTAGTCATAACATCTTAATTGTGGCGTATGCGATCAACTCTAATGACGACTATCTAGGAACGTGTCAGGGATGGGACCATCCCACCCATCCTCGCTGCTCACTAGACTGTGACAGTGTAACGTCAACGGAAGTGGGTGTTTATGGCAAGAGATCATGAAGTGGATTCCCTGTCTCCCAGACTTCCCCCACCCTTTCCCATGAGCCTTTGGAGCTGCAATCTCCTGGAATGCTGCCACCACCGCCACACTCATAACCACTGTGGTCGGCCCTGGAATTACCAATGGGGACCAGCCTGGCCGAGGAAACAGTAAGGGATGCCTGAAACTAGACCAAGGCCTGTTTGAACCCTGTAATTAAGACTCTCTACTGAATGCTGATACTATGGAAGAAACCAAATGACTTTACAGCATGCCTTATTTCAGAGTCTGATGAAAAGCCAAAATCCATTCAGCAAAATGGATCCACTCTTCACACAATATGGGCTGCTGGAAGAAAAGTGCATCAATGTGGGGGAGCGGCAGGAGAAAAAAAATGAAGTGTTGCGACACTGGAGTCAGATCTTTCTCTTAAGAAGCAGCGCTGAGTGTGGAAACTCCACAGACTGCAGCAAAATACAGTTAATGCTAATGCTGTCAGCTTCTTTCTTTGGTCAGGGAAACATCGTTAAGAGGTGCAGGGGTCTATGTTTTTCCAGCAGACAATGAATAAGCACCATATCGGTCTGCTCTCACTGGAAGCCATATGCTGGCCAGATACACCAGCTCTGTCACAGCCCAACGACAGCATAAATACAGAAGGAAAGTAGAGCTGCGCCATTGTTCTCCAGAGGCTGAAGGGCTGACCGGAGAGCATGACATCTTGTCCCTCTGAGTCATCATTTCTGAGGCCTCTGTATGGACACTGATGGTCATCTCGGGCCCTTGGTAGGATGTGGCTACCCAAAGTAGTTTTCACACACAAATACCCGCTTACAAAAGAACG
>NC_045739.1:11365984-11383805 GCF_008692095.1 Etheostoma spectabile
GGGGATTCCAGAGACATAACAACACAGAGGTGTTGTCTTTAGCACCACAGTAGCACTGCATGTCTGTCAACATGTGGACTGATGGAGATGGTGTTTATTCTGCTGCCTTGGGCACAAACAACTGCCACTAAGTGGCCTGTTGAATATAAATCCTAAAGAGCTGTTCAGTTAAAACAAGCAGTTTATAATCATGGTACAGAAACAGAGCAAGTGATTGAACTACAGAGACTCAAATCAGTCTTCCAGATAGCAGCTGTCTTGTATTAGTTAATTCAAACTTGCTTAGTCTGATGATTTTAACATTGAGGTGTTTTAACTTGAAGAAAAATAGTAGCCTAGTAGTAGGAGAAGTGCACCGATCCTTTTCAGATCCTCCCATTAGTTTACTAAATAAAAAATGAATGGCAACATCACCCAATGAAAATGTTCCATTTAAAATCCTGCATGTTCACTTAAATAAAAGTACATTAGTATTGTTGACAAAATGTAGGCTACTTACAGTGTCAATAGTAAATGCATCATATTTTCTGCATGTTTTGAATGTAAAGTTTTAATCTGTTAAGTGACTGTTTACTATTTATACAATTATATAGCTGTCAAATTAATGTAGTGAAGTAAAAAGTACAATTCTTCCCTCTGAATTAAAGTGTAGCAGGAAAATTAAATGCTCAAGTAAAGTAGCCTACTTCATCATTGTAGTTAAGTACCGCACTTGAGTAAATGTAGTTAACACTGAAAAAGAGTAAGCACTTATCTTAATGACATGTTTTAAGATTTATGTGCAGCCCAAATGGCAAATTCAGTTACGCTAATTGCTCTGTAAAGTTTTCCGACTTGTAACATCATCACTCACCTCACAGACTACATCCTAGCTTAATACATTGTACTAATGTTGCAGCTCTTTCCCTGTGCGGCGTTTTCCCTTTATATTTTTCATGTTATTAACCTAAGTAAAGTCCAAGAATTTGTGTAGCCTACTCACCTTATATAATATGTATCTGCTCCTCTACATCATCCTCTCTGAGGTAGCAGGAGGTGTCCAGACTTTCTCTGGTTCGATATAAGACTAAGCTTGGGACATCTGTTTCAGTCAACTTCACTGTCTTTGTGAAGGGGGAAGAGCTTAATTAAGTTTTGGTAAAGTATTTCTTTACTAACAAATATGTTCTTATATTTACTTTAAAACGTATGGTTTACCTGTGTACTTTATTAAAATTATATGTTTTCACTTAAGTAAGTTTTTAACAGGAAATAGAACATTTGGTGGTGTCGGTGATCTACCCGGATTAGTTTTTAAATGGTTTGGTCCGACGCTGCTGCATCTCCAGACACGCTCTGCGTATTGACACAGCACGCGACTCATTAAGGGGGGCTTTCAATTTGAAAAAAAAAAAAAGTAGGCACAAAAGAAGAAAGGCCGGAGGGAGAGGCAAGTTTTGGTAAAACCCAGGACAGCTGGTGAGTATGAGTTGGTGGTGATGAACAAGACCACACTCTATCTTCTGCCACAATAATGAAAAAAGAAGAACAAAGTGGGATGTTTGGGCCGAGCTACCCATCCATACTATACCTTAAAACTTAATAATAGGACTACTCTGGAGACTGGTGTAGGCTAATTTTTCTTGCTGACTCGTTCACTTAATTCTAAGCCATAGCCTAATGACCTATCTACTTGTATCGAGGACAATATTTTATGCTGCGGGAGGATTGTTTTTAATCATTACTTTATTCTTTATTGCATCAGCAGTGGCAAAAAGTAGCCTAACTAGTAGCCTAGAAGTCTATATTAGCTAATAAAGTAGCCTAGCTTACGTATTAAATTTCAATTTGGATGTACTTTTGTGAGTTTTTCTATTTGATGTTACTTTAAACAGCCACTGTTAGGCCTACTAGTGACTTTGCAGATTAAGATTTCAAATAGGCTATCATTAGCATAAACAATATTATCTGCTGTTACACATTCAGCCACATAAAGTAGTTAGAATTAGCTCCATCTCGACCAGCTACAACATTAAAATGTTGTTTAGATGTTAATTTATCAGTATCAACAACCCAATAATATAATATAGGGTATATATAATAATAATAATAATAATAATAATAATAATAATAATAATAATAATAATAAAACATAACCTAAAAATCTTAATTATTAGTATTTTGGACTTTTGATATTTTAAGTATATTTTGCCGATTATGTGCGAATACTTCCTTCACCCCTGATTATGTATAGCACTTTGGGTTTCATTTGTGTATGAGATGTGTTACTAAATAATCTAATTGTAATGTCTTTCTGTGACTAACAATTTTTTATTTTTCATTTTTTAACTAAATAAAAGCCATCCATCTTAAACTGAATGAGGCGCACTTTGATATCGTGTGACATAGTTTTAATATTACAGATTCTGTTCCACTCCTCACCACTCCTCATCATCCAGTGTAATACTCAGATCCCTTTCCCATGTCTTTTTTTAGGGCTGTCCAGGCTCCATTCCCCAGGTTCTGCATAGGCATACCTAGAATAATACCCAGAAGCCTCATGACCTTTTCCATATTTCAACAGCTTGGGAACACAAACCATTTTTATAACATTGACCTCCCCTGCTATTGAGAGATTCAGAGACGCCCATCTATTAACATTAAAAGAAATGTTATTAAATAATGGATCCAAAATAACTTTAACTAGGCCTTTTAACTGGGCAGGTGATAAGATACCCAGATATACGATACGTTGCTTTGGTCATATATTTATTAAAGCGTTACCTTTAATTGTTAAAGGTAACGCTTCTGACTTGGACCAATTTACCCTATAACCTGGAAATTTCAAGAAAAAGTCAATGATCCCGAGTAGACGGTTTTGATATGCTAGGTTCAGACACAAAAATTAATATATCATCTGCGTAAAAGAATATGTTTGTGCACTATACCTCCTACCATAACACTTGGAAAGTTATCCTCCCCTTTATGGCTGCTGCCAAAGACTCTATAGCTAAACAAAACAACAAAGGAGACAGAGGTGAGGCCTGACTTGTTCCCCTTCCAAGAGCAAAATATTTTCCAAAATTAACCCATTAGTTTGCACCGTGGCCTCTAGGTGCCTATAAAGCACCTTAATATGCTTTAGAAAAATTAACACATAGGCCCATTCAACCATATCAAAAGCCTTTTAGGCATCAAGGGAAATAGCAGCTATTTGGGATTGTCTATCAGCCACAGACCATGTAATATTAATGAGACGCCTGCTATTAACTGACAAGCTATGCTCGTGAATAAACTCCACATGATCAGAATGAATTAGATTATTTAATCCACTTGCCAACATTTTTGAAATAATCTTAACATCTAACTGCATTGGGGAGATTGGGCCCTGGGGCTTTACACACAGGCAGGGCTCACATTACCGCTTTCATTTTCTACATAGTCAAACCCACATCAAGGAGTTCTCTTTGCTCTTCTGTCAGTCTGGGAACCATAGTGGCTCTATGAAGGGACATATTTCTTCATCAGTAGAGGTAGATAATAACCTATAGAGATTAGTGTAAAAATTTTTAAAAACAGTGTTGAAATCTACAGTTGATGTAAAAGAACTGATCCAGAATTGGATCTAACTGCAGAAATAGTTGAAGCTGATTCCCTCTGTTATATTTGACTAGTACTTAATCATTTTGTGTTGCCCTCAATAAATTTAATTCAACCTTATGAGCTAAAGCTATCATATTATTATATTGGTGTTTTAATCGAGTCAGTTTTCTTAGGCCATCCTGTGACATTCTTTGTGTAGTCCCGGTTTCATTGGTTTGATTTCACTTTCTCTAAATGCAATTCTAAAATACCAAACAGGCTGTTTTATTTGCCCTTAGTCTGTGGCTTCCCTGACTATCACAAATGTCTCCAGTGCCTTAACCAGGCCCTTGGGTATTCCAAGCCTATATATCCTAAAAAGCCTCCTCCAGATGGCCTGTGCTTTCGCCTCTCATCCCGTGATGGAATGAAAAGATCAGCTAATTAAACAAAGTCCCATATCCATTTGAAAGAAGTGTGAGTGCCCTTAGGGAGCAGAGCTGCATGCAAATCAATCCCCCGTGCTTTAAATTGTGTCCAATAAAACAACACATGTCTGCAAACCATAAAGCCTTTATTTCCACAAGACACAGACACACTAAAAATCAGAAGTCATGACGGAAACAGATACACAAACATGTATTTGTGGGGGATTTCTATTAATGCAAACCAATTCTGTTGAGATGTCTCTGTTAATAATCACATATTATAGTGGTCTTATTGAAAGTAAAGAATTAGACAGAGAAGTTGAACAAATAAATAGTAATGACCATATAAAACATAAAAAATCTCCATCTTCTTATCTTCAAAAATGTTGAGCCCATCATTATGAATATCAAATGAGTACTTCTACTCTGTCATCACAAACAAAACTTTTTAAAAGAATATTTAAGAAGACATTTCTAAATGTGTGTTTCCTGGTATGTATGATTCCTTACAAATTCTGATATTCCAAATTGTAATTTAGATATAACTCAGCAGACAGGGAACATGAAGATAGGGCCACTATGGTGAGATGTTGCAGGGGCTGAAGGGAGCCTCGGGGCATCACTGCTCAGACGTCTGTGTCCGCCTCAGGTTGTCCTTCACACGGACAAACTCTGGGATCTTCTGCTGGTTCTCCAGCCGCCTGATCTCCTCCTGCTCATACTGGAAAGACAAAAGACAAGTCAGTGCATCAGCTCTCAGCCAGTCAATGCTATCCACCTCATCCACCATCAGCCCATTGCAATTTACCATATAACAACATTTCCATCACAAAGGTTTGTATTTGGGCATAAACACGGTCAGGTCTAAAGACGTTGTTATTTACTTCTTACAGTTAGTTGTTGTAGTTTGTAAACAAGGTCACAAGATATATCTAAGGAGTCTTGCATGATTAAAATGGTAAAAAAAAGAAAAAACTAAGCTACACACATTTCTTTCAATTTTTTGGACTTTTCTCTAATCTTTATTTTTTTTAGACGTAATATTGGATAATTTGACCTCTTTGGCTGTTGAACTGGTATAAAATCTGAAAAGAAGTAGAAGGGTACTGTCGCAGAAAAATTTACAGTAAAGTAAAGGTATCTCAAATTTGTACTTTTGTTCAGCACT
Organism: Etheostoma spectabile; assembly: GCF_008692095.1. Classification (NCBI taxonomy): domain Eukaryota; kingdom Metazoa; phylum Chordata; class Actinopteri; order Perciformes; family Percidae; genus Etheostoma; species Etheostoma spectabile. The sequence continues at coordinate 11,371,142 of NC_045739.1, forward strand.
TGAGTAAATAGACCTTCCACTACTGGTATAGGCCCAGAATCCTTTAATGCTCAAAGCAGCAACACTGACAACAACCCCTGTGTGTTTGAGCCATAGTGAATTTATATGGTACCTTCATTAATTTATGTCTCTAAGCTGTTTGTTATGATCTTCTTCTGACCTCTTGCAGCTTCTGCTGCCTCTTACGGAGCTCCGTCTCCAGATCTGAGGGCTGCTGTCGTGCCATCTCCTCCTCCTTGTGCAGCTCCAGTCTGCGCTGCTCCAACACTCTCTGCAGCTCTGGTTTCTCCTCCAATAGCAGGCCCCTGCATGGTCAGTCAGAGTCACAGTTACACACACAAATCCACCCTGCTCTGTTTCAAATCTTGAACACATTAAGATCGGAAAGTCAGAGAGGATTTTCGGTGTTGGTTATACCGTTTATGGCTGAGCAGCAGTTCCCGGTGCAGGTTCTGGTAGCTTGGTGTCTCCACTGAGGAACCGTTGAGTTTCCTGGGCTGAAGGACCTCGTCACCGCTGCAGTCTGCTGTGGACTGACGGGACAGCCTCTGGCGGCCAACAGAACTCTCTGAGGAACACAAAACGACTCATATCATACCTGTTGACTTTAATTTGTAACTTCTCAGGTCTAAACTAATCCTGATCAAATCTTTAAAACGATAAATGAATAACGGTTGACCCTGCTGACATTGTGAGATTTCAGTCACAAAGTAATGCATTGTTTAAAGAGGGAAAAAAACATTTGAATAACAATTGAACAATATGTCAGGTCATGGAAAATACATCATCAAACAATTCCTAATCTATTAATCAAATATTTCCTTGATTGAATTCATCTATCATTATCTTCAGTCTATCATTCATCATCAATCTAGCAAATAGATAAATCAATCAAATATTTAATTGTTAACATTTGAGTGATCCTTCTATCAATCAAATATTAATCATCAGTATCATCAACTGCTCTTGTCTTAAGTTTAGAATATTATTTCCCTTTCTGCTCGGCATTTGTGCAGTAAGATACCTTTTTTGTGTTGTCCATATCCGGGTTTCTGTCAGCATAAAAAAGAAGAGAAACCATGTTAGTAATGTGACGAGTATGTTTTTTTCACAGCCACTAGCTGAGCCAACCATGTTAACATAGATGTATCAAAACATCTTAACCTGACTGGAAAGAGGGTATAATTAGATTCTGTGGGAGAAGGAAGGGACAGTGCGTCTTTGGCAAAACATGACCAAAGTTCCACAAGTAATAAAAAAAGAAAAATTATGTAAATATCTGCATTTATTACTCTCGTAAAATAACAACACGGGAGGAAAAATTTGCATGACATTCTACTGTAACACATTCAGACAGATAGGCTACCTCTGCCACACCCCATGAAACCAGATAACCAGGAAGACAGGGACCATTTGAGCAAGTAACAGCTGGTGGATGCTGTTGTAACCAAAGTCATGTAGATTTCTGTCATAAAACTGCCCCACAACTGACAATAAGATCCCTAAGCTCTGCTTTTGGATCCTTGAGCTCAGAACTGTTTTTGGGATTGTGCCTTTTACTGTTCCTGTCACAGACATAAGCCTCCAGATCCTGTCCCTCCTCGGACTCCTGCAGAGTAGTTGAGCTGACAGATAACCTGATGGGCGTCTGACGTGCTGGAAGCCATTGTTCCATTCAAAGCCTGCAGGGCTGAGATTAATTCCAGCAAAATCACTCCACCTGATCTCCCAACTCCTCTTTATCTCCAGAACAGACACACTGAATAGTTTTATCACAAGCTGAATTTGTGAGATCATATTACCTTTAGAACATGTTCTTTTCATGCACTGGAACATGAAACCCCCTACGCTGAACAGTTTTTCACATGACAAAGATAGTTACATGCAACATGTGGCATTATCGGTTGTCTGAAATAAGATAGAATTTAAGTGAACATAAAAAGCAACAAGATGCTCATTGAGGATAAAGCTTGTGGCTGATAGCTTACTTTATGGACGCAAAACTTTGATGCCAGCACTTTTCACCTGAACAGAGCAGTTTCATAAATTAATAGACTGTTACTTTGCAGGCCATCTACTTCTACAGTCTTGATCATTCTAATCTGCGAGGTAATTGTTGATTGTCCCAAGGATAGTGTATTTTTTGTGTCCATAATCTACATAATATTAGGATGGATGTAAAGCTTATTGGACATATGGAATTCAAAGTAAACAACAACTGAGGCTTCACTTACTGCCTGACAGAAGTCATCTAAACCTCCGACAGATGGCCACCTGACCAGACGCTGACCTCTCACTCACCAGACAAGAGTTAAGAATAAAGAAAACAACTCACTTTTCTTACAGTTGAGCCCTCCATGGCAAGATGGTGGAGGTCCACTGTTTCTGTCCACAAACAGTATGTTTGTTTTAGTCCATTGTTTAAAGAATCACACCTCCTCACATACTCTGTCTGTTGTCCGTTTCCTTGCTGCATCTAAGTCCAACATGTTGCTGTTAATGAGGCATCCTCAGACTCCGTGTGCCACCTAGCAGAAGTCAATATTCGTAGTAGACACTGAAATCTTATTACGCCATTCAAGATTACCTCACAGCCCCCACAGGGCACAAGACGCTAGATTAGGTAATTGCAGCAGACACAAATGCAGCTTAAAACCAACCTAACACGACCCTATTACAAGTTGACTTCAACAACAAATGCATTCAGGCATGCCAATATCCTGTTTATAGTGTGGGCAGTAAACCGTTTCACTCTATGTTCATTGGTTCTTATTGCTTGGAAACATACAGTACACGTTACAAGTATAACAATTATTTGCAGTTTATGCTATCGTGTTCGGTATTTTAACACATTTAGTAATTCTTAACAGTGAGATGGAAATAATCTAAACTGTGCATAATCAACATTTTCAAAACTCTATTTCTCACAGGTCACATTGCCTTCTCAAGAGACAGTTTATCTATATGGTTTCTGAGCAGCACTCAGTGTGTATTTGTAGCACTACAGCCTGAAATGATATGGCATAAGGTTTATTTTTGTATTTGTCTCCTTCTGTATAGTACTTCTTTGTATATATGTATCAGTGCAAAGCTAATTAGACCTCAGGATATATTTCCCAGCCATTTACAATGCAATTGTGACTATGATGCTGGAAAAAATATTGCACTTACAATCAATTAATTTCTTTTTATTTGATCATAAACATGATGTGAAATCCCTCTTTAACATGAACCGGGAAGGCACCAGAAAAGTTTAAACAATACCTACAAATGGAACTTAATTGTAAAATCATGTTTTGGTTTTACTTCATTTACCCATTGTTTCTTCTTTTATATTATTTACATAATTACTTGCATTGTTTTTATTTTGTTTATTTTGTTTTATTATAGTGATCTTTTACTTCTTTGTCATTGTATGCAGAGTGCTTATAACACTATTTTACATTTCATGTTTGTTCATATATTCTTGCTTAACTGTAAAACTGTAATTTCCACATTTAATGCAAAAAATATCAAGTAAATATCAAGTCAAAGAAGGGACGGTCTTTTTTTTTTTTGTGGCCACATGAGGTCGACATACTATTTCATGCTTTTAATATCCCATGATCCCATGCGGCTTTTTGCTTTAAATACAACCCGGAAGTGCCTTGTGATTCTTACAGTTTGAATGGCTTGTGAGTGAGGTGTGTGTGTGTGTGTGTGTGTGAGAGAGTGTTTGGGTGAGTAAATGTGGAGTGTTTGTGAGTGTACATTTCTGTTAAAAAAAACCTACACAGTGATCTTATTTGATCTGGTCTGAGTTTGGCTCTACTCCGATCAGAGATGATAGGAAAAGCGCTCGCGAGCCTCCGTGGCGATGAGCCGCTGGCGAGATGTTCAGAGCCTCCACGCTTCATGCTGTGGGCAGAGATGATGAATTGATCAGATATACTAGTTCTGCGTGAGTTCGGGTTCATCTCGAGCGTCACAATGGACAATGAGTATAGAGGCGATTCTGATCTAACCACAACCCAGAAGCCGCGAGGAATCCTGGGCGGTTATCGGTTGTTTTAAAGCCCGCGACCTTTGCGTGCCTTCTGCTCTTGTTTAATTGTTTCAAAAACAAGATGTCGGCAGCGGAAGCTTCCCTTTTGTTGGTGTAGCTGTCCAAACGTTTAAAGGCAGTCGGAGGTGGAAAGTAACTTGGTATTGTGACAAGCCATGGCCCCCCTAAGATCCTGGAAGAGAAAAATAAATCAAACTGTGTGCACGGTTTTACAATCCGTGGGGACAGATTGGTAAACTGTACACACGGTAGGCTAGAGTTTATTTATTTCTCCCCCTGAGCTTCAGGACAATGACCACAGGAGGAGTTAAACCACCTTTTAACATTATTTAACATTAGAAAACTGATGGGATTTGAAATATAGACCCTTTTTCACAGTGATTTTGAGTTGTTCTTGTTCCCCACGACGGGTGGATCCATTCTTTTCCTCCTTCTCTTTCTCCCAGTCTTTGTTAAATTCTCCGTATTTCACCCCACTTTATCCCGGGCATTATTTCTTCCAAAACCTCTCCTACAGTCCATCACCATTAGCCGCTACCGCGCATTTTCCTAACCAGAAAACAACAGACTGCCCTGCTCTGCCTCTGATGGCTGGTACTCGTTTCCATCTGGGTCAGAGCCAATTAGAAGCAGGAAGGGTGGGAAATAACGCTGCTGAATGGTGTTTATGGGGAAAGGGACGGGATCGAGCGAACCGGCAAGAAAAAGCGTGGAACAAGCCCAAAAAAGCAACCACATTTAGTGACAAGGCCAAAAAACCGCAACCCGCGAATAAAATATTTGTAAGCGACTTTACAAAAAACAAGCCCAAAGTCGCTTATAATAAGCGGACTTGGCAACACTGATTGCACAGCGGATACGTTCTAGTGTAGGAGAAACCCGCTCATGGTCGTTTGCCTTTCTTTAAACCAATCACAATCATCTTGGATCGCGCTCCGGGCGGCGATATTACGAATCCCACTATGGCCACACCAATACCCGCCTTTCAATAGTATTAAAACACTACTACTGGCCAGGTGTCCATGCTTACATGTACAGGTTCTATTTCCTGACCAATGCCCTTACTCCACTTCACTCGAGGTGAAACGCCTAACCCCAACCAATCGAGCTGCTTCGTAGGGCGGGACTTGGCGTGGCCATAATGGAATAATAACGTTATTTGGCCTCCGGGCTGCAGCCGTACACTCTTGTCGGGGCACAGCGGTAGCTCTGCTAAATAGTCTCTAAAAGAAACTAGTTTTTAGTGGAACATTTGCACCCTGTAAAATAATATGCCACACAACATATTAAATTAAGTGAAGTGTACATTATATTTTTTGTAAATCTGCACCACCATTCCCCGAAAGAATAAGCAGGCCTAGATTTGAAAAAAAATCTTTGCACCAAACCTTTCATACTCAAAACATAGGTCTTTAGTAGCCTGAGCACAGTAGGCTACATTATCAAGAAATGTGCATTAGATAGATAGATAGATATTTATTGATCCCAAAAATATGGGAAATTACAGTGTTACAGCAGCACACAAAATATACTTACATACAATATACATGAAATAATAAGAATAATAAAATATAAGAACAAGTATTTAAATATATACAAGATGGGAAAAAAAAACAAAATGTGCAACTGTTTAAGTATGAGTATGCTAAAATGTAAATGACCCAATCGTGCCGGTTGCCCTTATTGTAATATTAAGACAAGAAAAAACAAAAGAATATGCATATGAACAGGTTTTTTTTCCTTTTTTAACCTTATTCATCACTCCCTCTTTCTTTTTTTCAGATATAGGGAACTGTATTCTTGCATTCAGTTGCCATTTTATCAGATACACCTAAGACCCTGCAATAAATCCTTCCATTACCTGTTTATGATATTTTGTCCACCCCATTTGTAACAGTTAGTAGCCTAATACTAAAACATCTCTCTGTATAATGCAGTATAGTAGAAGGAATAAAATAAACTTAAATCAAGCCTTCAACAAATCCTTTATTACATTACATTTTGTTCTTTATTAAAATAGTTATGTGGCAAATGTTTTGGAGCCAATTCTTTTCGATTATGTGGAATTTTCTCATTGATAAAACCAATTGTACAATGAAAATAAAATCACTAATTCTACACATACCAACAGTATTTCTCACCTGCTCAGTGCTTTTATCATACAAGTGTACAAGTTATTGCCATGTGCCCAACAATTACAAGAAGTAGTCGTCCCCAATTAAATATTTCTATCTCAGGCTCCCTTCATTAATCTCTCATTAAATATGTTAAATATGTATTATAAAAGAAAATCACATAAGCAAAATTAGAAGCTAAGACAGAATAGTACAGTTGAATTATATGGCTAAAATATAAACAATAAAAAATTACTACATTCATATATAAATACACATTTCTGTGGACAGTATTTGCAAATTAACATATTGGAGAACAGAGGCGGAAACAGTTTGTATACCGTATCTATACACGTATATATATATATATATATTTATATTTATATATATAGTATATACATTGTGTTCACATCATAGACATTAACGGTCTATGGTCCATTGATATTAACGGTCTATGGTTCACATCAATATCATTTTCTTAAGGGACATGTGATTATTTATGTTAATGTTTTACAAGTACCAATTGGGTTAAGTTGGTCGAAAACGTTTTATTCATTTAAAAGCTTATCAGCATAGACGTAATGTCTCGCGATAATTAACGGTATCCTTGGCGATTACGTCAATCTTTGTGTACACACGTGACCTCTTTTGTCCAACCGGCTTTCAGTAAAGACGAGGTGAAGCGCGGGAGGAGGGCGAGGAGCGAACGAGCGTGTCCGTAGTTCCCTGGGCAGGATTCTCTTTTTGTTTACCACCATGGCTTCGTCTAGCAAAAGAAAGCGGATAAGCCACGTTAACAGCGACTCTCAAACTTCTAATAGCGCAGCTAACGTGTTTACAGGCACTCAGCCCGATGGATCCGATGGAGACGGTCGTTTTGTTGAAGGATCCATACTTCGCCTCACCATGAAAAACTTCCTGTAAGTTATTGCGTCTCAGCTGTCAGCACACAACACAGAGCCCCGACTATAGACCGAAACTCAGCTGCCTCCAGCCTGGAAGAATATACACCCTGTTAATGGATGGACGGCTAATTTAGCAGACATGCTAACAAATTAGCGCTATCTGCCACTGTATCGGGATGTTTTGACGTGTAAAAGCATCACCAAATCGTGTAACATGAACGTTATGTTACCCCCTGCTAGAAACCAGCGATGTGTCAGTTGTTCCACGACTGTCATGTAAGGCACACAAGCAAGTCCCAATTAACCCAATTAACATATGTTAAGTTCCAATTAAAGATTGTAAGGGTCAAATTCAGGTCTTGAGTAGGAGCCCAAATCATGTGTCAAGGTCTTGAGGGAGAAGCCCAAGTCAAGTCCCCATAATGGCTACCGCTATAATGTTCACTTCAGATTCAGAATACATCCGTTCACCTGCCAGTTCGTCGGGTATAACGTTACCTTGTTAAAACGACTGCAGTCGGATGAAACAGCCGCGCAACAATGGTCCCGTTATGAATTTGACAATGTTCAGCTATTGTTGAGATCGTTTTAGAAATGTTTTAACTTCATGGTCATTTTGGAAGCTGTCGTTTGTGAACCTGCTTTATACTGAAAGGTATTCTAATTTGATTTCATTTATAACACAGATGATAGACTACATATTTTGTTGAATAAGTATTTAGTAGACTATATCTCCTAAATAAATACATCTTAAGTACTCAAGTCATGAGCACGGTGGGTGTTGACTGTCAAAAAGCTCAAAGTAGTACAACCAGATGATCGGGTCCTGAAGTTTGAAGGATTGTCTGTGTTGTAGGTCCTCAATCTACCAACAGCGCTAAAGCATATACTGAACAGGCTCTTCATTGTGACAGGACAGTTTTTATTGGACCTCTCATTAGCATGGCCTTTATTATAATTATAAACTACACAGATCCCGATGCACCTTCTTGTCTCATGATCAATTTAGTCAGTACATGAGCCTAAACAATAACAACACTCGATCAATATGGTCACTGTATGAAAATGGCACTGTAGTTAGTATAGTTCAAAGCATACTATTTAAAAAAAAATAATATTTTATGATGCAAGTGGATAATCCCTTGATTTCAGGCAAGGTGGCCCACCTCTGCTATCGAACACTACATATAAATATCTCTATTGTACTCTGACAGGACCTATGACTACTCTGTGGTGCATCCTGGACCTAATCTGAACATGATTGTTGGAGCCAATGGAACCGGCAAGTCTAGCATTGTGTGTGCCATCTGTCTGGGTCTGGCTGGCAAGACCACTATCCTGGGAAGAGGCGACAAGGTAAACTGCAGAGGCACAAAGGAACTGCTTCTGAACTAGATCAGGCCTTGATTTATTTCCAAAAAAGTAAATAATAGATTACAGCTGATAGTAATAACATGAATAAGGATTTATTATTATTATATTATTTAGCATTTTTATTTGAATATTTTTTGTTGTCCTACACTGCCTGTTATGCTTTGTCTCAGAACCCTGAACCAGTGTCAGTCAGTCAAATCATTACACGGTTTTTTTGTTGACAAATAAATTATAATTCAGATGACGAAACGTTTATTTCTTTCTGTAGGTTGGGCTCTATGTTAAACGCGGGTGCCGTAAAGGATTTATTGAGATTGAACTGTAAGTTATGTGAAAGAGTTTGCAGACACACACAGTTACTAATAGCAAGCTATTGGATGGTTGAAATACATTTGTGTTGCATTTATTCAGACATTTCAGAAACCAGGACATATTACTCTTTTTAACATAGCTCAGCATTTTAGAAATACAGACAGTTCAATCTTAAATGATACTACTGTTTTTCCAGCAAGCGTGTCAGCTATTTAATGATTTAGGAATAATTGCATGATATTTTTTGTAGATGTATCTGATTTGTAGAAACAAACTCTTGCTCTTGTTATTCCAGCTACAAGACTGGTGGTAATGTAGTGATTAACAGAGAGATCCATGTGGAGAACAATCAGTCGCTGTGGATACTGAATGGAAGACACTGCAACCAGAAAGCAGTGGAAGAAGAAGTCAAGTCTCTGTGTATCCAAGTCAGCAATCTCTGCCAGTTTCTGCCTCAGGTATGTTTGTGTCAGTTAGACTAATAGCTGCTGAACTCTTCCATGGAGGCAAGGCTGTTAAATTAGTGCTTTCATAATGTAGGGTATTTTCACAGTTCAGGCATCATTTGTTTGAATGCCTTCTTGCATACTGGTTTGTAATCTCAATATTTGTTAATGCAGCCGGATAATTTTTTCTACTTTTCAAACAAAGCTTTCAATATTCCATCAACGTTTTAGTGTGTGGACATGAAGGACGCATACAATTTTATTTTATTCATACAAATCCATTCTAACTTGCTTTAAATGTTACTTCCAACAACACTTTTCTCAATGTTTTCCATATTTCCTGATTCTGGGCTTGGTTCGTCCCTAAAGGAAAAAGTGGGAGAGTTTGCCAAGATGTCCAAAATTGAGTTGCTGGAGGCAACTGAGAAGTCAGTGGGACCACCAGAGATGTACGAATACCACTGTGAGCTCAAAAACTTCCGCAACAAAGAACGAGAACAGGAGGTAAGCATGATTGTCAAAAAGGAATGCATTTCAAAGAGTTACTGTATGTAGATATGTTTTTTTGAAAGTATCTTTCACTGATCATCTAAGTGGAGTTTCCCCTTTCCCATTTGTCTGTGACTATTTAAAGGCAGCATTGCAGACCTCAGGCTCTTTTACGTTTTTCAGTGTTGGTGGTTTGTTTCCCTTTAGAACATTGTGAAAGAGAAGGCCAGTTTTCTCGAGAAGGCCAAGCAGAGGAATGAGAGAAACAAACATGATGTAAACCGTTACTATGAAAAGAAGAGGCATCTGGACATGATTGAGTTGCTTGAGAAGAAGAAACCATGGGTGGTGAGTGGGAGAAGAGATAAACAAACAATTGTGTGCAGTCAGAGTTAAACTGAATTCTTTTGACTGTGTTAGCTCTGATTTTGTTCTCTGATACTAGGAGTACGAGACCACCCGTAAGGAGCTTGAGGGCACGAAGAGGGAGCGAGACGAGGCCAGAAGGCAGCTCTCTGCCCTGAAGCAGGCCCAGGCGCCCATGCTGAGGAAGATCCAGCTGATTGACAACCAGCTGAAGCCCACTGAAGCACAAATAAAGGCTAAGGTAAAAAAACAAGCAAATGTTATTATTCTCTGATAGGTCTACAGTATGATAGTCTTGGTCTTTAAGAAGTATATATAATATATTTTTAAATAAATTGTATTGATCCCAAGTATCCATGAGGATTATAAATGAGTCAAAACATTACACTGCCCATAGAAACACATAAAAAATGTGAAGACACTTTGGAGCAGCACACTTGAGAATCCTGCCAGCTATAACATTATAGCGTGGATTTATTTCTGAAATACAGCTTCACTAAATGTGAAGTAGGAATAATTGAAAAGAATTATGAACCTTTTGAAAGTAGGTTTAACGTCATCATTAATGTGAGAGGCTCTGAGTTTTGAATGAGCACAATGAATGCTGGAATGTAATATTTGATATTCATTCATCACGATGAACTGTGAGCGTCTTGTTTTTCAGACTATCACTATCAAAGAAGCCTCTCTGAAGTGCAAACAGAAACAAGATCAGTTGGATCGAAAAAATAAAGAGGTGAGAATGTTAACTAATAATAAGTAATCAATGTTGTTGTTATTCTAAAACAACCCATCTGATGGACTTGACAACGTATGGAAGCCATTTGCTTATATGTTGGAAATAGTTTTTAGATTTTCCTCTTGTAATGAAAGAAACAAGAACAAAGAGAAAAAATGATGATACAGACTTATGATTTGCGGCAACCATTAATTTGCCATATTAGAATATATATATATATATATATATATATATATATATATATATATAGGTGTAAGATGCAGGCAGGAGAGCGTACATGGAACGCCATAACCAGGTAGCTGTCATAGTGTACAGGAACATCTGCCACGAGTATGGGCTGGCAGTCCCAAGGTCAAAATGGAAGACACCTCCTAAGGTAGTCGAGAATACCGAGCTAAGATCCTGTGACTTCAAGATCCAGACGGACAACTGGTGATGGCTAACCAACCAACATCGTGTTGATGGACAAACAGCAACAAGGCAGTTTGATAGATTGGCGTACCCAGCGACAGCAACATCAAGAAGGAACACGAGAAGCTTGAAATACCAGGGCTGAAAGAGAGCTAGAAAGATAAAGTAAGAGCAACAGGGTGCCAGTGGTAATCGAGCACTGGGGCTGTGACCCCCAAACTGGAGAGTGGCTCCAGCAGATTCCAGGTGAAACATCAGAGGTCTCTGTCCAGAAGAGTGCAGTCCTAGGAACAGCTAAGATACTCGAACCCTCAAACTCCCAGGCCTCTGGTAGAGGACCCGAGCTTGAGGATGTCACATACCACCCCACAAGGGGTGAGAGGGGGATTTTGTATGGCTTCTCTAGATGTAGACAAAAACAAAACAGGAAACAGACAAATGAAGAAAATAGATACTATAAAATCAGTAGGAGTTCTTACAGCAGAACAGCAGCAATAGCAGTATAATGAAAAAGTGAAGGTTGTGCAAGTAACCAGAGATGAAGTAAAGTAAAACTTTTAAAATTAAAAGCATAGATAAGTAATAGAACATTAAATCTAATCGGTTTTGTGGATCATACACTAACTGGACTTTCTCCTTTTGTATCTTCCATGGTTCACACTTCATACACTCAGTTGACAAGAAGACTAAGAAGAGATGATTAAAGAAATTGCCATCCATTTGAAGAATAAATATTTTTTTTTAATATTTATGATATAATCCTACTTCATGTAGTCTGATGTTGCTGACTTTTTCTGTGCCGTGTGCCTTTTATTACAGAATTAAGAAGACTTAATCTGCAGCTGTGCATTGTTCATAATAAACGATAACTCTCCTTGTTCTTCTCTACAGATTGAAGATATTAAACAAACGCTGAGGCTGAAGCAGATGGAAGAGGAGGACCACCAGAGGCGAATCAGCAACACCAGACGGACCATTGACGACTTGAAGGCGGAGCTTGCCAAAATTGGCGACCAACCCGACGTGACGCCGCGGATCAATGCTGTCAATGTCGAGCTGAGGACCATCCGCGAGGAGAGAGCCAAGGTGGAAGGAGAGAAGGCCGACCTACGCAGGGAGAAGGACAACCTCATAGCCGAGTACAGAAGTGAGTTTCCCACAAAACAGTGCCGTGTCTTCTGAACCAGTTGACATAAAGATGAAATTTGATGGTGCTAACAAACAGTGGATATACAAAGTCTACACACCCCTGGTATTAAAATGCCAGGTATTTGTGATACAATTAGACAAAGATAAATCATGCCAGAACTTTTTCCACCGTTTATTGTGACCTGTAATGTGAACAATTCAATTGAAAATCAAACTGAAATCTTTGAGGGGGAAATATAAAAATTAAAAACGTACAATAACTTGGTTGCATAAGTGTGCACACCCTTAAACTAATACTTTGTTGAAGCACCTTT
>NC_045739.1:11383817-11384255 GCF_008692095.1 Etheostoma spectabile
TTATTACAGCACTCAGTGTTTTTGGGTAGGAGTCTAATAGCATGGCACATCTTGCCGTGGCGATATTTGCCCACTCTTCTTCGCAAAAGTGCTCCAAATCTGTTATATTAGGAGGACATCTCCTGTGCACAGCCCTCTTAAGATCACCCCGCAAATGTTCAATTGGATTCAGGTCTGGGCTATTCCAAAACGTTAATCTTCTTTTGGTGAAGCCATGCTTTTGTGGATTTGAATGTGTGCTTTGGGTCGTTGTCATGCTGAAAGGTGAACTTCCTCTTCATCTTCAGCTTTCCAACGGAAGCCAGAAGTTTTTGTGCCAAAATTGCCTGGTATTTGGAACTGTTCATAATTCCCTCCATCCTGACTAAGGCCCCGGTTACAGCTGAAGAAAAACAGCCCCAAAGCATGATGCTGCCACCACCATGCTTCACTGTGGGG
>NC_045739.1:11384265-11384349 GCF_008692095.1 Etheostoma spectabile
TTCTTTGGGTGATGTGCAGTGTTGTTTTTGCACCAAACATAGTTTTTGGAATTATGGCCAAAAGGTTCAACCTTGGTTTCATCA
>NC_045739.1:11384359-11384484 GCF_008692095.1 Etheostoma spectabile
CATAACACATTTTCCCACATGCTTTTGGGAGACTTCATGTTTGTTTTTGCAAACTTCAGCCGGGCTTGGATGTTTTTCTTTGTAAGCTTCCGTCTTTCCACCCTACCCCAAAGCCCATTCATATG
>NC_045739.1:11384494-11384606 GCF_008692095.1 Etheostoma spectabile
GAGATTGTTGTCACATGTAGCACACAGCAGCACTTCTTGCAGCTCCTTTAATGTTTCTGTAGGCCTCTTGGAAGCCTCCCTGAGCAGTTCTTGGTAATGTCTCTGTTGTGCC
>NC_045739.1:11384616-11384882 GCF_008692095.1 Etheostoma spectabile
TTTCTCTACTTGATGATGACTGTCTTCACTGTGACCATGGTATATTTATTGCTGTGGTAATTCTTTTTGTACCCTTCTCCTGACCGATATCTTTCAACAATGAGATCCCTTTGATGGTTTGGAACCTCTCTGCGGACCATGGCTTTTGTTCTGAGATGCAACGAAAGAAAAAAGCGAAAATCTTGCTGAAAACGCTGAACTTTCTTTGTGATTAATCAGAGTCACTTAAAATGATGGCAGGTGTGTAATGACTTCTATTTAACAGT
>NC_045739.1:11384892-11388293 GCF_008692095.1 Etheostoma spectabile
TTGGTTAATTCTGAACACAACCACATCCCCAGTTATAAGAGGGTGTGCACACTTATGTAACCAGGTTATTGTAAGGTTTCTATTTTTTATTTTTCAACCTCGAAGATTTCAGTTTTTTCAATTGAATAGTTCACATTATAGGTCGTATTAAAAGTGGAAAAAGTTCTGACATGATTTATCTTTGTCTCATTTTTTTACGTCACAAAAACCTAGCATTTCAACAGGGGTGTGTAGACTTTTTGTATCCACTGCAGGTACCACACAAATGTGGTTCATGTAAGATTATGTTTATTTGTTTAAATTGTCAGTGTTGGAGAGAAAGCTCAATGACATGAACAACATGATGAATGCCAAAGAGGAGAAGCTGCGAGGACGCCACAGGGACACACACTCCGCCATCCAGTGGCTCAGACAGAACAGACAACTCTTTGGTGGAAATGTCCACGAGCCCATGATGCTGGTGGTGAGTCCCAGTGAGCCATGTGGTTAACACATTGCACATTATAATGGAGATAATATATAATAATATATAAGTGTAAATGCATATATGATTGTATTTATCAACTATCTCATAAGGGCACTCATAAGTAAAGGCTTCTCTAGAACACATAATTAAGGACAAAACACAGTTGGAATTATATAACTGTAAACAAACACAGTCAATTAATAAACACTTAGAAATGTCCTTATATTTGCATACAATTCTTTAATTTTTTTTTATACAGTGCTCATAAATGCTAAATGGGGGGTAGAAATAATGTATTACCACAATGAGTACACATAGCAGGATGACAGAATAAAACAGGTGTGTTCAATAATAACGGTTGGGATTTACGTTCTTGATTTTATTCCTTTGATATTGGGGTTCTATATTAGTTCTCTTTCTTTTTTATAAACATATTTTATTGGCATTTTAGGAATCCTCACAAAACCAAACAATGACATGAGTTGTTCCAAGAAAATTCTACTTTTAGCAGCGATTTTTCACAGAAAAGATTTTTAAAAATTGTTCAATTAACAGCAGTCATTTTTGTGATTGGTGTTTTTTTGTATCAGCTGTATAGCCCACACATGCTAATCCTTTCCTCATTCCTTAGATCAATGTGAAAGATCATCGCTTTGCAAAGTTCGTGGAGAACCACATCTCCTTCCACGATCTGCGTGCGTTTGTATTCCAGAGAAAAGACGACATGGAGAGGTTCATGACTGAGGTCAGGGTGCTGCAGAGTATGATTGTCATGTTCTGGGTGGATGATGAAAATTCCTTTTGAGTGCAAATTGCCAGACAAATCATATTTTTGTGTGTGACATCCAGTTTTTACCCTCCCAAATAAGACATTTAGTTTTAATCTGTCCCAAACCTCAGGTTCGTGACAAGATGAACTTGAAGGTGAACTCCATTTCTGCTCCAGTGGAGTCGTGTTCTAGGCGCCCGCCATCACGGAGTATTGAGGCCCTAAGGTGAGAGAGAGAATTGACTGTGACCATTACTAGTTTGTATACATACTTTATGTTTAATTTTCAAATTTTTTTTGTAGGCGCTTTGGGTTCTTCACCTACCTACGCGAGATGTTCGACGCCCCTGATGAGGTGATGAGTTACCTCTGTCACCAGTACAAGGTGCATGACGTTCCTGTGGGCAATGATCAGACTAAAGCCATGATTAAAACGGTACGTTCCTCTTACAACATTATTCAATTTCTTACGACACAACAGCAGAGTAGGAGGGAAGTCATTTAAATTGTTAGGATATCAAGATAAATGGTGCAGGGTGAGACTGATATTATACTGTGGTCTGTAAATAAGTACCACCTATAAAAATCATCTAATAACTCAATACAACCATTTAACTATTTTGACTTAGTGCCTTTCAGAATTGTCAGGATGTTGCAATCTTCAATTCGATGTCAAAGAAATTGTTTGCTGATCTGAACATGTAATTGATTGTGTTCATAAAGTTTGCATTTTGTCTGATTTAAGTTTTACTGTATTTTGCGTTTGGTAACTTAAATCTTACATTTTTTTCTTTCCATACCTCCCAGCTGGACCATTGAAGTTCAGATAACCTGCTCGGAGTTCTTAGTGTTTAACTTCATATTTTGTGAGGCGTCTGTGCTGACCATGACCTTTCCTCCTCAAAGGTAATTGAGGAGCCCTACCTCAGGGTGTTCTATACAACAGAGGAGAGGTACACATTGAAGAGGTCCCATTACTCCAACAAGATCAGCACCAGTAACTCTGCAGTGCACCCTTCCCAGTACCTCACCATCACTGTGGATGCTGAAGAGAAACGGCAGCTTGAGCAGCAGATGAAGGTAAGGGGAGAGACATGGGAAGACTTTCGGAAGCATAGCCGTGACCCCTGAACCCCAACATTTACCAATTTACCGAGTATCTTCTACTCTCATAAATATGCCTTGAGACATCTCAATATGTTAGAGTTTAACTGTTAACCCCCACTGCGACTAGGCCTGTGAGTTGAAGTTACAAGACATTGAAGAACGGATAAAGGCCCTACAGGCAGAAGCCGCCTCACTGGATCACCGTGACAATGAATTGTTGGCAGAGAAGAAGCACCTTTCTGAAGTAAAGGGCAAAAAGAGACAACTGGAGCAGAAAATCAGCACCAAGCAGGACAGGCAAGTCTTAAAGAGCCTCTATTATGCTTTTCAGGAAGGTGGGCCAAAAGCTCAAACAGTAGGTTCATTCGAGATGAGCCAGGCCTGTGCATGCCGGTTAGATTTGTGTCCGACTTGATCCCGACTTGCTCGGAAGTCATGCACACACGGGCAACAATTATCTCACAAGACCAAGGCGGCCGCAGGTTTTAGAGCCAGCCAATGCAGTTGCTTTCCACTAACTGCAAGACCCAGGGCATGACGGGAAATGCCTGGCTCTCAGCGGATCTAACAGCTGATCAAAATCGACTCAACATAATGACGTTTAATATAAACCTTTTATTGTTTTTGAATTTGAGGGATTTTAATTGTGATTTGTCTCATTTAAAGGCTTATTCTGTACAGAACACATTTTGTGTGCTTGATAATGACGTTCAGTAGTCAGAGAGACTAAATGCGGTCAGATCACGGATCATGTACAGTCTGTTTATTGACATCAGCAACAGATTGTATGTAGAGCTGTGTACAATAGGTCTGATAACATTTTATGAAATCAGAATCAGACCTAACAGGATATGAGTGTTTCTGTGACTTCCTGTTCAGCCCGAAGGCTGCTGGAAACTGTCTGTAATCTGTCCAATTTGTGAGTGGATTTTTGTCAAAGCCCCCGGTTGCTGCCGCCTGTTCTCATCCACTTTACAGGCGAGGCGCAGTTCATCTCAAACGAGCCTAGTGTTTCAGGTGAAGACACTGTAGCAATGGGCAGTATGAGAAACAATGTGG
>NC_045739.1:11388306-11388823 GCF_008692095.1 Etheostoma spectabile
TTTTTTTTTTTTTTTTTTTTTACATCAAAACATGTAAACCAATTCTATTAGACCCCAAACACAAGTACAAATGTGATGCTGAAAAGTAGTTTATTAGGGGATCTTTAATTAGTCAAAAGGCCCAACAGGCACAGAACATTTCCCTCGGTATCTTGTCATATGTTGGCATATACTGTATGCATAGATGGCAAAAGCACTAACTTTCCGTACTTAAGTAGAAGTACAGAGACTTGTGTTAAAAATACTCTGGTAGAAGTACTGATTTAATTCTTTACTCAAGTAAAAGTTACAAAGTACAGGCTTAGAAGTGTACCTAAAGTATTAAAATAAAAGTAACCTTGCGAATGACAATCATTTTTTATGCATACCTACCTGGACCACACAGATGTTACCAGAGTGCATGCTGAGAAACTTCAGTGGACATGGAAAAAAGGCTCTTTATACTACATTTAAATGGATGTCTGCCAACAGGGCTAAAACATCCCACACATTATTATTGTGACAGAGACTGGGACTC
>NC_045739.1:11388833-11389398 GCF_008692095.1 Etheostoma spectabile
AGATTCTGACTGAGTAGCAAGATATCAGAAATACTTTATGTGAATTCAGTTGTGATTCTGTGAGAATTCACAGATCCAGTTTTTGTTTTTTAATCTTCCCCTTAACATTTAAAGGAATCTAAATGTATGTGTGTGCGCTCAGATATGGCTTCAGGAATGAAAATGAAGGACAAAATATGAATTACTAAACAAACATTCATTAAGAAGTTACGCAACATTGGTCAGGAGTCATTCTTGATGCCTACTATCTCAAACATTTCTCTCAGATAAGGCCAAGGATGATGGGAATGTCTTGCTGCTTGGCGGCCGAATCTCTGGGATCTGTGTTTTCTTCATTTTCAATAATTTCGCCATCCATACTACTATGTGCTAATGTTAGCACCATCAAGCCGCAATGATTTTCCATGAATGAATGCCGCCGAATCTGTCGAGTTGTCTTGTAGTGCTGCTTCAAGTGCAACATACAGTACTGTATATTCCCATCCAATTAGATTGAATATGGTATTGATGTCTTCTTAATAACGGTAACTCCTGTGAAATTATTTGAAACTTGTTAGTGAGGACT
>NC_045739.1:11389408-11389632 GCF_008692095.1 Etheostoma spectabile
TGTATTTAAAGCTGATTCTGGTTTCCAACTTAGAACACGGATGGAGACAACTTCTTTCTGTTTATGCTTTATTACAATCAAGCAACGTGTAACCTAGTTAACAGGTGAAGAACATGAACAACAAAATCCCTAGCTATAACTTTTAAATTTGCAAGAATTATAGACCAATACAACAGGCTTAAATGAACTGACATCAGTTATACGACTTACAGTTCTCAAGGACG
>NC_045739.1:11389642-11389827 GCF_008692095.1 Etheostoma spectabile
ATCTCAACTGATTATCCTCCGGACAGCTGGTCTCTTTTTCCTTTCTCTCACTTTTATCTCTGTGTGGCGTGCGCGCCCGCTCGCGGTGTGAGGCGCGTGTCCGCGCCATTCCCCAAAATGCACTCACAGTCACTCCCGATAGACGACATTTTGTACAGAACTAAAGTAACGAGCCAGTTTTGTAA
>NC_045739.1:11389837-11389928 GCF_008692095.1 Etheostoma spectabile
GTAAGGAGTAGAAAGTACCGATATTCGTGTTAAATGTAAGGAGTAAAGGTAAAAAGTCGCCACAAAAAATAGTAAAGTAAAAATATCAGAA
>NC_045739.1:11389938-11392564 GCF_008692095.1 Etheostoma spectabile
AAGTACAGTAACAAAGTATTTGTACTTCGTTATATCCCAGCACTGACTGTATGTCCCAACTAGTAAATTGTCTCTGTAAAGATGTGTTAATTTGGTTAGTGCAAATCTATTCAAATTACTCACTCCCTCTTTCCATGTGTTTAGTCTGAGGCAGATGGAGCAGAGTGTTATTGATCTACAGAAGATTGAAGAGGAGACTAAAGAGAAAATTGCAGCTGTCAATTCCCAGAAGGTGTCCATAGTTACGGTGTTCATGACTCAAATGAAGGTATGGATCAATGAACTTAGAACCAAGGACCTGTAAATGACTGCTAAACACTTAATAGCTGTGATAGGATGAAATTTAGATTTCTTTTTTACATTGTGTTACAGCTATAGTGCACTAATTTTCAAAAAATATTTTACATTAATTAATGTCTGTTACATTCAAGCCATTGCCAAATGAGTTGATGCAAAGCTCTCTTTGTATTTCCCAGTATGGCATACAGAAGCTGGGGGCATGCATTTTACGTTACCGCTGAGAAAGAGCGGCAGCAGCATTTAGCTTTGGAAACAAAGAGGACAAATTAAAAGATAATTACCTTTTTATGAAGAGTCAATCATGTTTTTTTGAATCCTCCTTGTTGGCAACAGAGTTTAAAGTACTCCAGCAAATGACTATTTTAGAAACAAATTACATACATTTAAAAAATCCACATGGGATGATGCACTGGGTTTAACAGAGTTCTGCAGCATATGTTTGATGAAGATACTGAATGGCACAGCAGTGAGAGTGCTTGCTCGTCATGACTTAAATACTGCTCACAAAGCTCTGGCCCGCCCACTTTGTCGAACAAGTATGTTACCGGGAAGAACGGCCATAGCTGCCGCTGTGCCTTTAATGACCAACAGTGTTGGTGATAAAAAGAAATATGTGTGTGCACGTTCATAACGGAACACAATTTGTCATTCACGATGGCCCAGCCGCTGGTTGATCTGTGTAAAAAGCTATCTGAAGACTAAATTGCCTGACAGTGTTGTCTGTTTCATACTGCAGTTAAGTGCTTTGAGGGTGTGTTCAAACATTAAGAAATCCATATCTTTTGTTCTTGTTTGCAGTCTTAATTTGTTGCTGAACGTGACTTTTTTAATAGGCTATTAGTCAGTGTTCATACGCAGTCATGCAAGGATCCCATAAATGTGGTTTTTATTTGGCAGATATTTCACAACAATCAAATAATGGACTTTATTATTGAAGTGGAGTTGAGTAACAGTCAAGGACTTTAACTGTTTGCCAGTCAAATTCTATTTAATGAATGCATATTAAAACATTATACTGTGCAATTCTTCTTAAATGTCTGTTTCTCCTTGTGGTCTCCATTTTCCCTGTCTCTCCATTGTCTGTAGCTAAGAGCCAAGCTGACCATGGAGAAGGTGTACCTGGCTTTGGAGACGGTGGGGCTGATGGCTGAGAAGACCAAGCTGGAGAATGATTGTAGAGAAGGCGCTTCAGAACTCAAGACCATTGATGTAAGCGTTTCACACACACCTTTACATATACATCTGCCCTGCTGGAGTGTCCATGATGTTAACTCCTGTATTTCATGATCTACTCTTCATTCTGTATCACTGGTGTCTGCTAACGTGCTAACAGCACACCTGTTCTTGCAGCAAAAATGCGGCCGTCTGGAGCAGAGGAAGGTCCAGCTGACTGAACAATGCAAAGGCATGTTGAAGAGAGCAAAGACTATCTGCAGGATGCAACCGGATGAGTCATTACCTGAAGACCTGCGTAATGTTAGTGTTTATCAGTGTCTGTTATATCGCTGAATGAAACAAGCCTTACTCACTTTAATTCAGTTTAATAAGCTTATAAAATATTCCCGTTTTTTTTTAAATATTACAGGCTTTTAGCAAGCTGCCCGACACGCTGGATGAGATCGATACCATGCTGAATGAGGAGCGAGCCAGGGCTGAATGCTTCACTGGCCTCAATGAAAGAGTAAGAGCACATGAGAATCCACAAATACGTTTTTTCCATCTCATTCCATGTTCCATCTCCATAGGAAACTTTGTCAACACCATGTGAGCCATCTTATTATTTATTAATTTGTTCTTTGCAATTATTTTTTGTTGTTGGCTTTCTTACTTTTTTGGACAGAAATTAAGAGTATGAGTACATTGTGACGTGTACCCTCAGAGTGTGAAAGTTTCTCACGTTAATTGTCTCTGTTTTGAGGTTGTTGAAGAGTACAACAAAAGAGAGCAGGAGATCAAACATCTGGAGAAAGAACTGGAAGACAGGAGCAATGCCCTGAACGCCTACCGACAGAACATATCAGAGGTGCATTATATGTCCCTGCAGTGATTGCTCTGGGATATATCAGTCTGATTTATCATATGATCACAGACTGATATTAAACCAAATAGATGGCTGATTTATCCACATACTGTGTACAAATGTGTGTGTGTAGAGATTTCTGAATGTGTCTCACAGGCTAAGGAGCGCTGGCTGAACCCGCTGAAGCAGCTGGTGGAACAGATTAATGGCAAGTTCAGTGATTTCT
This sequence comes from Etheostoma spectabile, assembly GCF_008692095.1. Taxonomy (NCBI): domain Eukaryota; kingdom Metazoa; phylum Chordata; class Actinopteri; order Perciformes; family Percidae; genus Etheostoma; species Etheostoma spectabile. The sequence continues at coordinate 11,392,485 of NC_045739.1, forward strand.
TCCGCTCCATGCAGTGTGCAGGAGAGGTTGATTTGCACTCAGAGAATGAGGTAAACACACACACACACACACACACACAC
>NC_045739.1:11392574-11397158 GCF_008692095.1 Etheostoma spectabile
CACACACACACACAGACATATATCACATAAGATGTAGTGTGTAGTGTAGATGTGGTGTATGTATTCCTGTAAAGCTCTAATATATCTTATGGTCATTGTTTTGGTTCAGGCAATAAGAATTAGACGTATTACCCCATTAAATGCTGCCTTTCATTGCAGGAGGAGTATGACAAGTATGGGATCCGAATTAGGGTGAAGTTCCACAGCAGCACTCAGCTCCACGAGCTGACAGCTTACCATCAGAGCGGTGGAGAGCGCAGCGTCTCCACAATGCTCTACCTCATGGCCCTGCAGGAGCTCAACCGCTGCCCCTTCAGAGTGGTGGACGAGATCAACCAGGTAGTGCTCTCTCACACACGTTTTCATGTCGGTTTGTTCTGTCCTCTGAAGATTTTGCAGGTTTCCTAATGATTAAACAAAGTGAGTTTTCTCTTCACGAAAATAATTTTGTTAGTAAAGCAGTTAGTCTGGATGAACGGAAGTACATTTCCAGGATTTACCATGCCATCCGGTACTTGAATGTCAGGCCCTCGCTTTCTGCTCTGTGTTGCCATTCTCAAAATCCCTTCGCTAACAACAAATGAAACAACAAAACAAATTCCGAGCTAGCAAGCTACACCCTGAAAATGGAAGGTTTTGTGGAAAATTTGGATCGTGCAATAAGGAAGACCTCCTTGGTTCTTTTAGTGAATGATTGTAAAGATTTACAAAGAATATGTTTACCACATTTACTATCTAACTGGGACGTTTTGGAACCAAATGGAGAGGATTGCTAGGGACGAAGTATACACAGCGATACACTGGTAAGAGCAAATTCTGTTAAACCATGTATCAAGCTAATTTAAATAGTTCATGCTACTGTATTGTGTGAAGAGTTAACTTCATTTAATATTTTCCATGGCTTTATGTGGTCTTTTGCGGGGTGCACAGGTTCCACCAAAACATGTTCCTTTCAGAGATTAGCAAAAACATCGGCGCTGCGTCCGGGCCTTAGCGATTGGGATTGGTTTAAAGAAGTGAAAACAACGCAGAGCAATTTTTCCTCCTATCCCAGAATGTATGTGTGGTGTAGCCAAACCTTACTCCCCAGCACTGTCAAAATCAGTCTGGCAATGTGCGACTACGCACCAGATAATTTGTCACTTTTTTTACTCATACATCCTGGAAACAAGCATCCACACAGACAAATAGAGTTTATAAATAAACTGTTATCAAAGAATTTTTAAAGTGAGTAAAGAGTGTAACTAATTGATTCCTATTTTTTAGTTATTATTTAATTAGTCTACAGGCATTAATGCAAAAGTCAGTTGCCTCCTGCTTACTTATGTGGCTACAACGGAGACTTTCTCTCTTTTGTGTAGGGAATGGATCCTGTGAATGAGAGAAGAGTCTTTGACATTGTGGTCCGCACGGCCTGCAAAGAGACAACGTCCCAGTACTTCTTCATAACACCCAAAGTGAGTGTTTGAGACGTCTAATGAGTGTGCTCTGATGTTAACACTCATTGAGTGTTTGTGTACATCTACTGTGTATTCTGCATAAGTGGCTATAATACATTTTTTATATAACCAATGGCTCAATACTGAAAGGTGTCGCTCTTGGTGATGAGACAGAGAGAAGGTTAACCCCAACCGCTCCAGTGGAGCTGCTCAGTGGCCAGCAGATCACTGTGGTGGTACTGGGCAGCTTCCAGGTTTGAATGCGGAACTATGTGAATTTGACAGGTCGTTGTTGCAAATTAGAATTTGTTCCTAATCTATTTACTGTACTTGGATAAATAAAGGTTAAAAAAAAAAAAAAACACAGCAGAGCATTTAGCAGCTGAAGAGCCAGATATTTCCCTCAGGAGCTGGTGGAAACCATAAACGGAGTTGAAAGTAAAATGTTTTATTTTAATCTGTTAATCCGCTGTATTATGCAACCCACACGTCTCTGTGCTCTTCGTTTTTTCCTGAACCTTTTCTCCTCTGGTGTTTGTCTTCAGCTGCTGCAGAATCTTCAGTACGCTGAGAAGATGACGGTCCTTTGTGTCCATAACGGCGGCCAAATGCTTCCGCCCAACCAATGGGACGAGAAGGCTTTCATCAGACGATGTCTCGAAAGAAAAGCCAGGGCATGAAACCCCTGTCTGATCTGTCCTGCCTGATTTCATTCAATTTCCAGTTCAGCGAGTTCAAAATATACAACTGTAAAAAATAACTTTTATCATTTATTTTAGATAGAATATACTATATAAACCTTGGAAAGAGAAGATTTGAATTACTCTGAAAGGGTCATCCAACAGATGTACAGAAAATAATAATATTGCATTGAGAATATTGTTTTCTCATTTGCCCAGGTTTTCTATTTATGCAGCAACCGTTTGTTCTTTTGATCATACAAACCATGTACTGTTCCTCTGTTAACAGTTCACATGGAAGGTTTTTATTTTTTTATTTTTACATTTTAATAAAATATTCTGCTGTTTGTGTTCTAAATGGGTATTTAACATTTATAGATTACTGATATTTATAAATATCTGATGGTATGCTTTGCTTGAATACTGCTTCAGTATGAAATGCAGTATGAGGTAGGTAATTATATTTTCTATAAAATTCATATGAACAGTAGCTTTTGCATGCAAAAATAATTATTTTGATTGAAAATGGGAAGAATAGGGGCACATGTGTTAATGTGTGTGAAATTTGGAGGCAATCTGCACAGAAGTTAAATCTACAAACGGCACTGCTATTGTGCATTAAAAGGGAAAAAGTTACTAAGCTGTTAGTATTACTCTGCAGAAATATACCTTTTGCATCTTCATTACATATTCACTTGGCCATTTAAGCATGCTTTATTCCACCATGTAGTTTTGGTCAGTGTTGAGATTTTTGTAGTTCAAGTGATCCTGAAATCAATCTAATTTGCATGTTTTTTAACATGTTTGCATTTATCAGCATAAAGGCATCTTTTTTTCAGTGTTTTCTTCCATGAATACCTTTCAGTATTCAATTTTCTATTAGGGCTGCACAACATGAATAAAATATGCGATAAGCAATAAGTTTGTTGAATATGGCAGTACAGATATTTCTTACGACCGTAATTTCCCCACTGTGGGACAAATAAAGGTTTTTCTTATCTTATCTTGAAAAACATAAAACTGACTCAGTTCTGCATTTCGTCTGCTTTCAGTATTCTGCTAAAATACAAAAAATTGCTTGTTGAAGTCAAAACAATGTAAAAAAAAACATTGTATACAACAAATTTAACATTGAATTGAATATAAAAAGCACTACTAAAAAAGAATGCCAGTATCTTTTTAAACTAATTTCCGAGTGTCTATTGCGATATATTGTCAGTCTTTCGCAGTAATATTGCAATAACAATAAAAAAAAAAAAAACGATATATTGTGCAGCCCTATTTACTATGTCGGGCATTTGCATAAACACAGGCAGTACACAAATGCACTGAAATAACTACTTTATTTACAGAGCTTTTGGGATGTTAGCAGTTAGAGATAGTACTAAAACGTTCATGTTGAATAGAAGAAGCCACCATTCTCCTTGGTGTAACCCTTGGTTGAAAATGCCTGTGGAGGGGGAAAAAAGAGCATTGTATTGGTATTTGGGACACACCTTGCTCCACACAAAGCCAGCTTCTCCCCAGGATCAGTGGCTTTGGTTGGGGTCAGATTCTATGTCAGGAAATTGAATCAGAAGTTTTAGGATTCTTAATGTTTGTTTATCCACACAGATGCCTGCTGCAATAACGGGATCCTAATATAAATGAATCTCACCTGAGCTTCACTTAATGCTGTAAATGGAGCACCTATGTGGATCGACCCACACTCTGATCTCGTTCTCTTGTTCCTTTTCCAGCCCGTCCTCCTTTATGTTTTCCTGCTTCCTGTAAATTGAAATTTTAACTCGGTTGAATTTGACTCCTGATATGGAATTCCAACAGAATGAAGTTGTACTACCAGGCCACAAATTTAAATTTATATATACCCACCTGTGGTCCTCAGACACGGTCTCCTTCTGATATAAGATCTGATTCTTTCTCCAGAAGAAGTCCTTGTGGTGATCGTAGACGGACTTTAGTTGGAAGTCGAGGCTGTCGTTTGGACCCTGTGGTTGAGAAAAGAGTGGTACATTCAAAGTACTTTCTTTGAAATATTGTTTTGGTTTCATAAGTGAAGATCAAAATCGTGTGTCACCCTGCAGGTTACCTGATGCTCATAATGCAGAACACTCCGCCGGGAGCTGGCCAGAGTGGTTGTATCGTGGAGGCGACTCCAGGGTTCCTCTGTTTGGGCTATGTGAGTTGGTTTATCATAGGCTTTTCTCTGTGCAAAAAAGGAGAAAAAAAAAACATTATTTTGATAAACATTAGAGCACAAAATAATTTAAATACTTTTACTGATGAATATCTATTCACCATAGATTTTAATTTAAAAAAAATCCACATAATGAGCCAACAATGGCTGAGCTCAAACATGTCACACAAGCATGTTTCTTATAGTCTAGTGGTGTAGTCCAATGTAATGTAGTGGGTATACTGTATTGCATACACAGTATATTGGCCAGAATCTGCCTTTGGGGGGG
>NC_045739.1:11397168-11403088 GCF_008692095.1 Etheostoma spectabile
GGGGGGGGCATATCATAGTGGAGGGTCTGGGTGTCCTCCCCCAGGGAAGTTTTGAGCATCAACGACTTCATACCTTCGTATCACATAGACTACACCACTGCCTATAGTGAACAAATACACTTCAAAAATGCAATTGTTTTATACAAAATTGAAAATGATTGGAGGTATCTAGCCATGGATAGCTTGGAGGTATAGTTTGCTTAAATGACTACCTTAGAGAAATGTGGGACTGTTTTATGACTGGATATTTGGGATATACTTTGTATATTTACATTTAGGTAACATTAGCGTTTTCATTCACTGTTTGCTGTTTGAATGTCATTATTTTATTTCCTAAGACATTATTACTAACTGGGCAAGGTCCCATGGCCAACCGGTTTGTGGTCATTTAATTGTAACTTTGTTTGCTGATAATATGTGAATATGCCCTGCTAAAGCACAGTATCAGTTGCATGATAAGGACCGACTAGATCTGCTTTAGTACCGGATCCCAAGGCTCTGTTTGGATGTGGGTCCCTGTGTCAAGATCTAGCTAGTTGTAAAACCTTTATTATTTCAGTTTTGGGATGATTTGTGTTTAATTAAATTAATTAATCATGGGCAATGCAATATTTTAGCAAGGGTTAATAGGAACATATTTTTGCATAACAGGTTAATAAGGCCGTACTATATAGTATGTTCATTCAAAATAACAGGAGTTTACAACACGTTGGACCAAATTTGTCAGTATCAAATGTGTGTTTTGAAAGTAATCAATGCACGTGAAGTCACGGTTGGTTTAAACTTTAGTTAACTTATCAAGACAAACATTACGTTTTTATTGACCCACCTGCGGCGGCCGGAATCCGCTGAGAGTGAAGCCGTTTTCCAACTTTGTGGAGGGGAAAGGATCCCGGCTAGACATATTTAATGACAACACGAAGCTAACACAATCTAGCTAGGTCCGTAGTATTGTTGTTGCTGTTAGCTTCTTATGAGGAATGCACCCAAATGAACCCCAATTAAATGCTTACAACCTGGTTTCTAAGCAACCACAAACTTCCGGATAAACCTTTCAAAAGAAAACGATTGTAAACGTGAAGGCTTCACAAATAGTTCATTATATTCTTCAAAAAAATACAATAAAAGCCAGATAGGCTACATGCAATACATAATACAATGTCCGAGAGTATTTTAACAAAGCACAACTTTCCCATTCCTTTCAAGCAATCCAAGGCTGTGGCTGTAACTTAAGCCATTCCTTCTATTCCGTAGATATATGATTCCTTTAGGTTTGACCTAGTATCTGATTAAGAGTTTGTTTTAATTAAGTAAACATCTCATATGCTCAACCCACATTGTCTTTGAGAGGTATTGAATTGCATGATGAAAAAAGTTATAATATATCCGCCAAATTTTGCTAAGTAAAAACTAAATTATTCAAAGAGGAAAGTCTTATTGGAATTCACATTTGAAAATCAGCCTATAAACTGGAAAAAACTACATTTTTTTGTGCTTTTAACAAAGCGAAAGAAATTTATTTTTTAAATTTGACACAAAATCTATCCAGTAAATTCTGTAATATCTAGACATATGATATTAATTGCTCCTGCTCTTTTTGTGGATGCGCTGATGAAACTACAGTGAAATTTGGGTCTGATTTAAATTGTTTCCTTCTCCATGCCCCCATGGTCACTCATGCTTTTACTCTAAAGGATGTTATATGCATCTTTAATTTATGTTATTTTAAACAGGAACATGTTTCATTCATAAGAAACAATTCTTAGGTTCTCAAACCTCATTCCCTCTTTTTTAATGCAATTTTAGTCACTTTTTAAATCCCTTTCTTTGATTAATAAGAAATAAGACAACATGTGTTTGTAAGAATGTTTTAAAGTGCTTCCTTTTTCTATTTTTTTGGGGGGCTTTTATGGCATTTAATTGATAGGATATAGCTTATAAATAGGAAATAGGAAAGGGGAGACGGGGGTGACATGCAGCAAGCACCACAGGTCGGATTCGAACCCACAGTCAATGCCGTAAGGACTCAGCCCACATGGGGCGCACGCACTAGTCAGTGAGCTAGGTCGCCCCCTTCATTCTCCTGTTGTGAAATGTATTTAGACCTGCGCATTTTGTAATGTGATTAATTATATCTTGTGATTGTGTTTTCATCCCTCATTTACTAGGCTACTTTCTTTATTTGTTATTATTTATTATGAATCATGAAATTTGTTTGTGAAGGTTCTTTACGTGAAAACGGCCAACTGCCGTGAAATAAATGTAGGCCTATTATTTTTTAAAGCCATCAGTCGCTTAAAAACGTGTAACCGTGCTAATTAGGCTAATCATTTTTTCTTGAAAAGTAAGGCAAGGCAAGGCAAGGCAGCTTTATTTGTATAGCACATTTCAGCAACAGGGCAATTCACAGTGCTTTACATAAAATTAGTTAAACAGATAAAACACAAGTAAAAACAGTTAAAAATCATAAGCATTAAAAACCAAGTAACAACGATAAGGACTCAATTCTACAGTGAACATCCAAATAATGCTTCCAGAAGGCAGGTCCAACACAAGCCAGACATTGAAAGATGACTCAGAGTAACAGGCACCAGAGCCAATCATCCAGGAGAATGTTTGCCTAGCGTGAAGCCGCGCCCCAGCAGCCGGGCGGGCAGCACCTTTGGGTGCAGGTCAACCCTCTACTACTCCTTCTCCATCACTTCAGCACTGACCGAAGGCGGCGATGCAGCGAGGCCCGATACACCTGCGCCACCTTTTACTGTGGTTGCTTTTTGCACTAACCAATGCGGAGTTGCCCATGTGCAAAGAGGTGAGAGGATTCATATTGTTTTATTGTTAGCCATTTCTACATTAGAAATAAAAACAACTAGGCCTACCCCCAAAAGCAAAAATTATTTATAGGTGTGAATTGTTTCCTAGTACGACATTGAACGTGCATATTTGGTTTAATCAAGTAAATTGCTTAAGGAAGAGCTGTTTGTGAAAATGTAATTTAAAGCCAGCAAAATATGCTACATGCAACATGTCTAAAAAAGCTGAAAGGGCTGACCTATAGCCTCTTAAACAGCTTCACCCAGTTATTCCTGATAATAAGTGAAACCTGTTCAAGTGCAATGTTTGACTTTAGCCTTTTAAAATGAAATACAAATAAAGAAGAGTGTACATTTTAGCAGGACTACTGGTCTGCCTCCATATTGTGAGTAGGAAATGAAAACATCTTTTGCATTACATTAGTCACTTCACTTGCTTCAATGTGTCATGATTAATACACACTTGTATTACTAGAATGTCCATATGTTACATCCTCTGCTGTGCTGTCCTCGCCCTTCTATATCGGTTTTCATTTGCATAACAGTACAGTTTGATAATACTCAAACCATTTCTTTTTTTTCACCATACTTTACCGCAGATGTGTAGACTTAAGATAGGAGAGCTGTTGGGAAAATTTTAACACAAAAGATCCGAGACAGTTTTGTAATTTGAGTCTATTGGGCTTATAGGTGATGTTGATTTGGGGAAGGAGGTGAGTGAGTTTCCATGCCAATCCATTGACCATGAGGCACAGCGGTCATCATGTCCCGTTACCTTGGTTTCCTCATGTTTGTTTAATGGAGGCGATTAGGCTAAGCACTCCCCCAGTTTGATGCATTTTTACATCAGATCCTCCCACCCAAAACATGTTCACTTGACACCCAAACCACAGCTAATGTAGCAACTCTGATCAAAAACACAGACCCAGAGGAGTGCTGCTGCCCTGTTTCTGTTAAATATTAATCCCACAAGGATATGTATGGGCTTGGGTTAGTCTGACTACTTGGAATATAACAGCCTGCTGTTGACCAAGATAACACTGTGACAGTACTCACGGCTTGTTTCAGAAGGGGTCAGATCTAAAAGATAACTTTAACGTTAAGTCACATCCCCAATTACATCATTACAATGGAGACGGGTGGGACCGTGTTTGCCAGTCAGCTCCATAAACCATCAAGGCATGGCAGACAAATACTGCAAAAGCTTTGCACCTGAGCTCCTACTGTCTCCAAAAACCTACGACAACACTGAAAATGACATGTTTACAGAAGGATTGGATGGATCAACATCTCTCCCCCTTGGCTATGAGTAAATAAACCCTGAAGGAAGTTTTACTGGTGCAGAGTTGCAGCACATCCTTGATAAGTAAAACAGTTGAGACGGCCTCTTGGGCAAATATTAGCTGTGACTTTATTTGGAAAAGAGGCTTACCCGGTTTTGAAAAAAGAAATTTTCAAAACCAGGGTGTAAAAGGTGTAAAACAATCTGAACTCGTTGTAATAACAGCTCCATTTGCTGTTCACATGCATGTTGACTTGCATCTTTATGTATAAATGAAATCTATTTGATGTAGCATGTATGATGTGTGTATAGTGTGTTTTCATCCAACTGTGTGAAACTAACACCTGTGTTTTGTCACTGCAGTCAGATTATCACTTTGAGTACACAGAGTGTGACGTACTCGGGTCACGATGGAGAGTGGCGGTTCCCAACAAAGCCGACACATGCACAGGCCTCCCAGATCCAGCCAAAGGCACTCAGTGCAGTGAGTCTCTTCCTCTTCTACCTCAATCTGTATTACAGCTTTATATTTATCACATTGTTACCACACTCTTTTGTCAGTTCCTTGTCATGTTGTTGACATAGCCATGATACATTTCCAATGAGGCCTTTTTCTTTCTCTTCCTCTTGCAGCCTTCTCCTGTAGTGAGGGGGAGTTCCTCAACATGCAGACACAGGAGTGCCAGAAGTGTGCTGTAGGCACCTACTCTCTGGGCACTGGCGAGGCCTTTGATGAGTGGGACAGCCTGCCCTCTGGTTTTGTCACCCACGGGCTGCCCACGAATGGCGGGGATGCCCACACAGACTGCTCCAAGTTAGTATACATTTTTTGTTATGAATTTTTTTTATTAATCAAACCTTTTACTGTTTCATGAAGCTCATCAAACTGTTTTTGCTGCTGATGTTTCTCTAGCTCAACCTGGACACCAAAGGGTGATTATGTAGCCTCAAACACAGATGAGTGCACTGCAACACTGTCCTATGCTGTGAGCCTGAAGAAACCTGGAACTGTGTCCTTTGAATATTTCTACCCTGACAACGGCATTTACTTTGAGTTCTATGTAAGTAATTCAAAAGCAACTGTTGATGTTGACAAAGATGGCTGTTTTTTGGGGTCACATTTGACTCTTTCACCCCTCTCTTTAGGTTCAGAATGACCAGTGTCAGTCGACAGACACAGAGAGCCGGTGGATGAAGATCTCTGAAAGCAACTTTAGCAAATACAGGGTTTGTCTGAGTGAAGCATTTTATTACACCTGCTGGCATCTGGTTGTCATTTGCCCTTAAAATTCATATTAAATCCTCTCATGTTTTCTCGTTTGTTCCTTTCTCATTTTCACATTCACTTTGTGCAGGTTGAGCTCAACACCGGCAACAATGTGCTGTATTGGAGAACCACTGCGTATTATCTGCAGGGCAGTGCTGTCAAGCCCGTGCAGTTGAGGAACATTGCCATCTCAGGTAGATTATCGCCTGTAGTGTGTTATGTGCAGCAGTTTTAAACATTTGTTCACTCCTCAACTTCTTCCAGTAATGATTACAAGTTGATTGATGATTTTTTATCCAGGGGTGGCCTACACATCAGAGTGTTTCCATTGTAAACCCGGCACCTACAGTGCAAAAGCAGGATCTGCCCGCTGTACCCCGTGCCCTGCTGAAACCTACTCCAACAAGGGGGCCACCGTTTGCCATGAGTGCGAACAGGACAAATATTCAAGTATGCATGTTTGAATTTCTGACACCAGTAATATCATTGATCTGCATACTCTTATATATATTTATATTTGCATGTTGTCACACACACACACACACACACACACACACA
>NC_045739.1:11403098-11413595 GCF_008692095.1 Etheostoma spectabile
CACACACACACACACACACACACACACACATGCAAGGCGTTCTGCATGCAAATACTGCTTTTACTGCTTAAGTGTGTAAGGTTTGTCTTATCTCTGGATCTTAATGCGAGCTGTGTGTTTTCCCTTGTCGCCCTCGGTTACTATTTTTCCAGTGGCTGGTTCAGGGATCTGCAAACCGAGACCTGCGTGCACAAACAGTGACTACTTCTACACCCACACTCCCTGTGACTCTGAGGGAAAGGTAATGTAGAAAAGGACATGACGTGTGTTGAGGCAGAGCTTCTGCATGGTTGAGTAAAGGTGAACACAGAGAAAGATTTTACCTAGTAAAAAGCTAACAGCCATCTGGTGCAACTATTAGGTTTCTTTAAATATAAATTGCCTGGGCTGATTGTGTGCGCTACAAAGCTCATGTTCATGTCTGGCTTACTGTGCATCTCAGACTCAGCTCATGTACAAGTGGATCGAGCCTAAGATTTGCAGTGAGACTGTTGAAGGAGCCGTGAAGCTGCCTGCATCAGGGGAGAAGCAAACATGTCCACCATGTAACCCGGGTTTCTTTGTCACCAACTCTTCCACCTGTGAACCCTGCGACAATGGTTTCTACTCAAACGGAACAGGTGCAGAATCAGTACACTCCTTACACTCTATCTGTACATACATGTCGGACTAAGCGGCTTATTAATTACAGTTATACATGTGTAGGCTACTCACAAAATGTTAATAATTTGACACTAAATATTTGTTAATGTATTTCAAATAAATGGTAACACCCTTTGAGCTAAAAAGATGCCCTACAGCAGTAATAGTGGCGCTGAAAAAATCACCAAAACTGATTAGACATCATGACTGCAAAGTGATGTAAAAAAACTATAAAACTGTGACAGTATATAAAACTGTTATAACAGTTTTTTAGTCCATGTGTTTCTTGACTTAATGACACATTATTTACTCACAGCTTGTACCAAGTGCCCTTCTGGCACGGAACCAGTGATGGGTCTCGAGTACAAATGGTGGAACACGATGCCGAGCAACATGAAGAGCTCCATCTTCCATCAAGAATTCGACGAGTCCGAACACAGCACGGGTGAGAAACCCATTATAAGGCAACAGAGTGTAGAGGGAAAGGGCAGTTAAATGAAAATCATCACAGTCAGAACAAATACTCTAAAAAGCACAGAACAGGAGGGGAACACAATTACTAAAACAGACAGAGGTTAAAGCACAAATAGCACAACATCCAAAAAGCAATTATCAAGAACCAAAACATTTAAGATAAAGGAAAAGTACACAATGTAATTCTCAGTAAATAAGCAACAAAACTGCCTCAGCATTTGACTAAATAATCTTCAAGTGCAAAGGTACAACAGCTGGTATTGTCATTTTGTCTGCTACTATTTCTTGGGTCAAAGATTAATTCACAGGTTAAGACTATGCATTACTTATTATATAAATTGATGCTTTGATCCTTATTTGCAGTATACATATGTTAGAGGAGTTATTTTAAAGACGCTGCATGTCCACCTCAATTATTGTCTGCATTGGTAGAGGGATAGTAATGGAGTGTTAATTTGTTTAAAAATTTTTTTTTTTGTAACGACAGCGTGGGAGGTGGCTGGAGAGTATGTCTACACCACCCCCGGGGATCAGGACACAGACTACCTGATGCTCACGTTAAATGTCCCTGGGTACAGGTAAAGTCAAACGTTTCTGAAAGGAATTAAACATCTTAATATGTATACACTATAAATCCCAGTTGTAAACATTGAATGAAATGCCACATGTTTCCACAGGCTGCCTCAGTCCATGGTCAAAGACAGTGAGAGGAGTGAACTTTCTCGCATTACCTTTGTCTTTGAGACCACGTGTACAGCTGACTGCAAATTTTACTTCTTGGCGGTGAGTGGAAATGCTCACATCATCATGAATATATAAATATATACACATATACACATATATGAGGTGAGTGTCTTTTTCTGCAGGGTTATAACCAGTGGAATAATGACGTGGTGGAGCAGTGGAAAGGCAGCAACAGGAAACAGTCATACTCCTACCTGATCCAGAACAACAGCACAGCCAGCTTCACCTGGACATTTCAACGAACTGAGGAACTCAACGTGGTGAGACGCAATCCCTTCATCTCATAGTTTACATATTTTAGTATGTGCACTTTGTGTCTGTTTTTAATAACGTATATTTTGTACATAAACAATTGTAATTTCCGTTTAATTTACGTTTTTAAGGTTAAATAGTTATAGTCAGACAGTGTAAAAAACAACATGCTGAGAACAATGGGGGCATGTAGAGGAAGCCTGACACATCCATTAGATTTTCAAGAGGGCGAGAAAATGAAGCACCAAATTTAGCAAAAAGTACTGTGAATTTATTTACTGATTATGGCCGTAAATATATGGCATTCTCACTGGAATTTGTTATAACAAACTGCTGTATCATGTTCGCTTTTGCTGTTTTGTGTTTTTGCACTGACAGTGAGTTTGCCCCAGCTATTGCACTGAACTCTTGGGGGCAATCTGAAGCTTTGTGTCCACTTTGAAAACATTTGAATGATGTTTGCACATGAACTGCATAATAACTGAGTAGAAAATAGCAATACACTTTCTAAAAATGTCCTTTAAGCAGAATTGACAACTACATTGTGTGTAGAGCGACTCAGCTTGCGAATGACACCTTGTGTTTCTTGTCCCTCAGGAGAGGAAATACAGCGCTGATGCTGCAAAGATCTTCTCCATCCACATAACCAATGTGATCGGAGGTGTGGCCTCCCAATGTCGCCGCTGTGCCCTGAGTTCCACTAAGGCCGGCTCCGCCTGTGTTCCCTGCCCACCGGGACACTACATGGTCAGTGAGACAGGAGTGTGTAAGAGCTGCCCGCCGAACACCTTCATCAGAGCCGATCAGCCTGTCGGAGAGGCTGCTTGTGTTCAGTGTGGACCAAACACACAGAGAAACAAGGTAATGGGATCAAAATCCTTTCCACTGAAAAGGTCTAAATACAAATTCCTGGCTAAATATATTACTGCATAAATGTATGCATGGCTATTGAAGACACAAAGATCTTATCTTTGGCGTTCTTTCTGGAATTTTTGGGCCTTGACGACCTGAGAGGAGTATATTTTCTGCAAATACTCTCAAATTACACCATGTCGGGGGGTTTTAAAGGCTGATTTTCATATTTGTAGACTTTATCTCTCTATGGTCAACTTTTTTTAGTCATAATAAAAAATGAAATTTTATTAAAAATAAAAAATATTATTATTGACTAAATATATTATTGTTAGTATTATAATTATTTATTTATAATAAAGAAAATGTCAAAACATTTAAATCAGAAAGTTTTACAAACTTTTGTGGGAATTTGGACTGATGACGTCAGCATTTCTGAAACCCTGGCTATATCCCTGAATGTGTCCATATCTGCCTATATCTGTATAACACTCAAAATGTTTACTTCTTTCATTACGCAATTACGCTGTTTTTCATTCTGCCCAAAAGTGAACGCTCTCATGTTGACACTATTTTCTGCCATGTTTAATTTTGAATTGTTTTGTCACCAGCTGGTCTGCTATCTGTCTGCTATTTGCCTCACACCAAATATACAGTATATTGAGCCACATCATACAGCTTTCACACATTTAATTCTTAAGAAAACAAAAGCACAGTTCCAAAAACAGAAAACCAAATAAACTTAAGATTCACTGTAACAGCAGGCAGAATTAGGTGTTTGCATTCCTTTATATTCCAGCTGATGTCAGCATTTCCAAGTTGTCTTATTTGGGTTTACCACAGCTGGAACATGATATTATTCTACCCACTGTAAACAGCACGTTTATGTACCTCTCCATCCCTCAGGCCCACACAGCTTGTCTCAGTGACTGTGCGTTGGATGTTCAGATGAAAGGAGGCGCGCTGTTACACTATGACTTTTCTCCTCTGTCTAACGTCACCGGCTTCCACAGCAGCCCCCGCTTCACCAACAAAGGCCTGAGATATTTCAATCGCTTTAATTTGGGTCTGTGTGGGAAAGAGGTGAGAAGCTGTGATTTCTTTTTTTTTTTTTTTTTGTCAAAGCTAGTTTGACATTGCATTTAAACCTGCTGTGTTTCTCTTACAGGGCAGAGTACCGGCTACCTGTGTGGACAATGTGACAGAGAGCAGGAGAGAGGTCAAAGGTTACATCTGTCAGTCCACTGTGGTTCCTTCTGATATCAGGAGTCAGAGCATGGTCTCCACGCAACCCTTCACCATTGGTGACTCCCTCATTGGTATGAACTGAATGCTGCAGACATCTATTGCTGGATATGTTTGTAGGATTTTTCAATACCAAATGTATTCATTTACAGAACATTTGTGTTAAAAACGTCCTGATATTAATAAAGGGCAACACATATTGCCATTTATGTTATATATTGTTAGTCTGTCTTTTCACTGTGAGCCTTTTGCACAGTGACGTTAGCATTTAGCTCAGAGCACCATTATACCACAGTACAGCCTCATAGAGGCAGGATCGTGGCTGGAGACTTGTGGTTTTATGACTGTGAAGTTCCATACCCTATAGTGTAGTTTTACTTCCTTAGGCTTTGAAAAAAAAAAAGAGATTTGAATATAAATCTGAAAAAGGGGAAATAGCTCTTGGATTAAACGGCTCACATCTCAGACATATGCAGCCTGTGACAAAAGGTTGACATATACTGTACATTGCTCTTTGTGGTTGATAGCAAAAAGAGTTGGAACCACCGGTTACATTCACAATTTTTATTAATTTTTTATATATTATTTAATCTTATTCTTAAGGTGTGACCACCGACACAACCCTGGGAAGCATCTCTTCTCCAAAATGGCTGTTTCCCTCTGCTTCCGGCCTGCCAGATGTCATCTTCTATTACAAGTAAGATAAAATAAAATAACAAGTCCATTGTAATGCTTTCCAATACATATTTTAATAGTAAATATTTGATGCTTGAAGTTTTATAGTTTGTTGAATTGTGCAATGTAATACAGAATCAAAAACAGTCTAAAAATATATCACATAGTAAAAGTTGAAACCATGTTTATGATGTTTCCAGGTCCAGCGAAACGACTCAGGCTTGTAAACAAGGCAGATCAGCCACCGTCAGACTGAGATGCAATCCCACAGTGACTGCTGAAGACCACGTCACGCTGCCAAGGTATCCTTCACTGTGACCAAGCTCAACTTTTGATCTCACAAGACACCTTAGAGATCTTTTTCATCACACAAAATTGTGATCTCTTATCTGTGTTTGCCTCCACAGTAACTGTTCAGAGGGGACGTGTGATGGTTGTACTTTCCACTTTCTGTGGCAGAGCCAGCATGCATGTCCACTCTGCACCAAAAACCATTACAGAGAGATTGTCAGCGCTTGCATCCAGGGAATACAGGTAGTGCTGAACAGACGTGGACGTATTGACAAAAAATGTTTTACCTCAACCCCCACAAACCCATCACAGGTCAATCACAAACTTGTGTTGTGTTGGAAATTTCCATTTTATATGATCATTTAGCCCCAGATAGGGGCATCTTGCATTTCAGAGGCGCTATAGGTAGGATTGTGAAGATCCAAGATTTAGCCAGAATTTTTAAGTGTGATATGGATACTGTGAAACACTAATAGTTTGTCATTTTAAGAAAAATATTTATTTGCTTTTTAGCAGAGAGTTAAATGAAAAGACTGATACCACTCGCATATCTGTCCATTAAATATAAGGCTACAGCTAGCAGCCGGTTAGCTTATTTTGGCATTAAGACTGGACTGGACTCTGTCAAAGGGTAACAAAATCTGCCTACCAACAACTCTGAAGCTCATTATTCCTGTAAGAAAAATATTGAAAATATTAGGATGCAAGTAGTGATCTGATATGTGACCGAGGCAAATCTAACTTTCTGTGTGTGTGTGTGTGTGTGTGTGTGTGTGTGTGTGTGTGTTTTTCAGAGAACCACCTATGTATGGCAGCAGCCATTGCAGTGTTATGGCGGAGAGTCACTACCAGCACAAAAAGTCAGCACTTGTGTGACTCTGGATTTCTGGCTCAAGTTTGGTGTTTCCACAGGAACGATTGTTGCTGTGCTGCTCATCAGTATCAGCTGTTATTTCTGGAAGAAGACACGCAAGTGAGACTGCTGAGCTTTACATTTCCTTTGGTGTTTGTTAAAGCACTAATATGTCATGCTAGTAAACAAGATTAAAGCTAAAACTTAAGCTTTATAGTATGAAAACCCCAAAGAAGAGACTGCAATGTATGTTGACCAGATGTTATTTTTGTATCATTCTCTGTCTGCAGGTTGCAGTATAAGTACTCCAAGCTGATGATGGGCTCTGAGGGTAGAGAGTGTGAGCTGCCCACTGCAGACAGCTGTGCAATAATGGAGGGAGAGGACGCAGAGGACGACCTCATGGACCTAACCAAGAAATCCTTCTTCACCAAAATAAAGTCCTTCTCACGAGAGGTGAGTAATCCCACCATTAACACACATTGAGCTTTGTGTGGTATAAGGCAACTTCTCATGCTTTATTTTATTATCAATGTCTTTTCAGAGGACATCAGATGGATTTGACTCCGTTCCACTTAAATCATCTTCACGCCATCAAAGAGAGGAGGACTCAGATGAAGCTTAATTCAGAAGGTTGAACAGATCCTTCTACCAGAGTGCAGAGGATCTGTTAAACTTTAGATAATAAGCTCCAACAGACGGAGTCACAGATAACAGAGATGGGCTGTTGAATGCATTTTATTTATTAAAAAAAGATATTTACTTACTGCAGGAGCTTTACAATAATGTAAAGAGAAACAATTTTATTTAGTATTGTTTGTCATATGTTAGGTTACCAAACCTAATATTGCAGTAGCAAGTCTCCATATTGGGGATATTCTGTATTTTTCAAAGCCCAAGGGTGTGTTTCAAGAGTTTAAGAGCCAAACTGTGGATGAAGTTACAATTGTAGTAGATGTGTTCTCACACATCTGTGTACATTTTACATAACTGTGAGTGTATATTTTTATTTTCTTTTTTCTTTTTCATTAGGCTATTCTGTTCTTTTATTAGACTAGCCCTCCAGTCTTATGTTAATAATACGTGATTTATATTTGCTACTTTTGATAACCTTTTCTGCTGCACCTAAGGATATGATATAATCTTGCTCTATTGTGAAGTAAAGACATTTTCTACATTAAAAAACAACAACAAATGTATCTCTAAAAAATTAAGAATAACCTCTAATGCTGCCTTCAGGTGCTCTTTGTAAAATCATATTGCAGAGCATGAGGTAATTACATCCCTTTACACTACACAATGCTTTTATGTTACTACTTATGTTTAAAAATGCATTTTCATGTGGTATTTAATTAATAAAATAGCTCTTCATAAAAAGTATTTTTTACAATGAGTGTATTACGGCCAAAGGAAAACAAATAGTATATAGAGCCGGGGGAGGGAGTAATATTCTGAGATTAAAGTCTTAAATTTACGAGGAAAAAAAGTTTTTTCTTCAAGAAACCACATTGCTTCAGGATCACCATGCCGCTGCGTGCATGAGCCTGCAGTGGATGACCTAATCAAACTATACTTTGCAATCATACTCATCCATAAGGAAATACTTGTGATTTTAGCCCAGAATCATCATATTATCATAACCATCTAAACTTTGAAGAGACAATACCATGAAATGTGCCACAACCGAGTTTCAGTAGATTTTGCTAATTGCTTGCAGGTGCAGATTAGCTGGCTGTTGCATCAGTTTGTGGATGTTCTCAACTCAACCATCCGTTTTCCTAAAAAAAAAGCTCACATTACAAATCTTATATCTAAAAATAATTAGTGAATTTAAATAGCAGACTGAAATTGTAATAAAAGCTCTATGCAACCTCTTGTGGCATAAAGGGGTAACAACTCTTTCTATTATGTAGTCTACAATGCCTGAGTGCAGAAAAATGGAACTGGAGTGTATATTAAATGAAATGAAATAACAATTTCCCATACAATTCCTTTCGGATTTTTTTTTTAAAGGATTCTATTGGAAAAGATAAAAACCATATAGGACTTTTTGACTAATCCTCACAAATCGATGTAAATAATCATTGCACCCCTGACTAACGTTTTATAACTCCACAATTTTGACTATTTTAAGGGATGAGTTGTATTATTACTTAATTTAGTTTGGTTTCTGCTCTCATCTCGTAGCCTACATGGAGAGTCGATGGATGATGTGGTTAAAAGAACCACATTTCTCTCGGCTGACCGAAGTTGTTTTCTCTCGCGAGATTTGGCTACGTGTTGCAAGCGGGGTGAAATCTGGGGAGCTATCTGAAAGCAAGCGGAGAGAGGAACAAATAGGGTGAAGACTTTAAAACGTGCATGCAGCAGACAGTGATTGTGCAAAATTTCGCAAGACGGCAGCATCGTAGCTTTCGATTATTTAAAGTTATCTAACGACGAGAAACGTTTAATTTGCTTCTCTTTTCGTAACTTGGGGAAAGTTTAACTGCACACCTCGGAGGACCCACCTAGAGCAGAAAGTCAAGTCGGTGGTCGGCAGCTCGTTCTGCAGGAATGTCGCAGAAAGAGAGACCCAAGTTTTATCGGCATGAGGTCAACAAGACGATATGGGAAGTCCCGGAGCGCTACCAAAACCTGTCCCCGGTTGGCTCTGGCGCCTACGGATCCGTGTGGTAAATCACTTAATATGTTCGTTTGTATAGTCTAACGTTAGTCACCTAACTTAACCTCCATTCATTTAGACGAGGCCTGTGTTGCAGATGCTAAAGTTAGGTTAGCTCGTCTTGATTGTTTGCTAGCAAGGTGGAGCCACGATGTGGCTTTCAACAAGAAAACCTGTTTACCTTCTGGCTCTGTCGTGCTATCCACTTGTTAAACTTGTGGCGTTATTTAATCTGTAGAACTGCATAGATACACACAAGCAACACTACAGGAAGCTGCTGACTAACGATAACGTTCAACTGTTGAAAAGTACCGGAGTCTTTATCTGGTCAGTGGACATTCGCAGAACTGACTAATAATACTAAAAAAGTATTTCTAATGACATACTGGAGCTGCATATCCTGTTTCCAGAGGCTACTTTAATGACATTTGGTTTGGAAAATGTAATTCGAGTAAGTAAACGTATAACGTCAAGAACACCTAACGCTATTACTAATATATTTTGACCCCCTACCTTCATATGGATGATGTGACAATATTTATAATATTGGTGCTTTATTGATATAACGTTACATATTTAGTATACTCTGAGATTGTCTCAAAGCAAACATTACTAGTAGTGTTGACAAAGTGGCCAACTTTTTTATTTTATTTTCACTCGTGTAGTCTATCACATTCAGATTTGATCACTGATTAATTGTCATTTAGCAACAAAAAAATCCAGGTTTCAGGATGTGTTGCTTTTCTGTTTTATGTAACTGAACATTTTAGTTTCAGTTTTCTGGTATATATTTTAGATTAAATGTAAATTCTATTAATTGTACAAACAAGAAACAGGTTGATCTATAATTAAATTAATTGTTAGTTGCAGCCCTAGCCCAGACTGTTGAGTGACTTTAACTATAAAACATCCATTAAGACCAGGAAACGTTCCTGGTTATACATATACAGGTAGATAGGTAGTCTCATCAAAAATCAATATAATTTCAATATGTCTTCTAGCTGGAGTGAAAACATCTTGATAACTACTCATCTATTATGCAGCCCTCAGTAAATAATTTTATTAATGAAATATGCTGCACAGAATCATTTGCATTTACAGTGGAGATGGGATCTTGCCTCTTGACTTCTTTTAGAAGACCTTGCTGATGAGGTGGATTTCTCTATTGCAAAAGTATAAGCTTTCATAGGATAGTCCCTTTGCACTGGTCTGGTGATTAAATAGGTTACGCTTCTGATACTATCTAGGACACAACATTGTCAGCGGTACACTTGATTTAGTTGGCAGATGTTTGTTTTGCAAATGGAAGTGGACAGCTGTGCTGTTGCTGGGCAATAGGATAATCTGTTGCTGGTCAGATTACTGTCTGCTTCACAGTGCAATGACTGATTGTTTCCCCCACCCTAACAATACACTGGTTTATATTGTCAGTGTTTACATGTTAAACTAAGTTTACTGCGACTTTCTGACCAGTTTATTTTTTACTGGAACTGCAACAGCTAATGTTGTTTTGGCACAAACTAGAAAATTGTACAGTATTTAGAAAATACTACTACTACTACTACTATTAATAATAACAATAACAGTTAGTTCTCCCAACCAGAAAGTGATTGGTACATCCGCATTACAACGTTACACACACACAGTCACAGAGAACCGCTAACCGGGGCAGCAGTAGCTCAGTCCGTAGGGAGTTGGGTTGGGAACCGGAGGGTCGCTGATTCAAGTCCCCATACTGACCAAAGTATGGTGATGGACTGGTAGCTGAAGAGGTGCCTGTTCACCTCCTGGGCACTGCCAAGGT
>NC_045739.1:11413605-11415927 GCF_008692095.1 Etheostoma spectabile
GAGCAAGGCACCAAACCCCCAACTGCTCGGAGCGCCTTTCCATGGGCAGCCCCCTCTGACATCTCTCTATTAGTGCATGTATAGGACATGAGCATGTGTGTGTAATTCAGGCCTGTGTGTAAATAAAAATTTCCCCTTGTGGGACTAATAAAGGATACATTATTATTATTATTATTGACCCTGTGATTAATAGACAACCTACTTTATCTACTGAGCCACACTATTATTAATATTTAGTTATTGAAGTAGAAAAAGCCCTTTTTTGCTATTTAATAAATAACTGATTTATATCTTTGAGGTTGAGCACCCAGTGTCTCACTCTAAAAATGCATATATTTTTTATTATACATATTTATAGTTTCGTTGTTGTGGAAGTGCTTTTTTTTAAATAAACATATGCCTGTTTTAATAGCTTGACATGTGTACCTACATTTTCAATAAGACTTACAAAAAGACATTGGTATTGGTGGATCTGGTATGGGTGTGAAATATTGGATATTTCAGCATTAACGAAGTGTGATGCTAATGCATTCCTGGTCACACTGGTTTCTGAGTCCCAGCAGTGACTGGTTAGGTGAGCTGAGCAGGAGGAAATGTTGGGTTTGGCTTAGAGACAGTCAGCCTTTAGAAAGCAGGACAGACTGCAGGCAGGGCTATTCCCAATCTGCTGAGAGATGACATTTTCTGCTGATGTCGCCCTTTTCTGCAGCCTTCAGCAGCTCTTACTGCACCCAATTTGGTTTTGAGAGTAAACTCAGCCGGTTCTGAACCAAAACAGTTTTTCTCCTCTGCCTAAAAATGACAAGCTTGCTGTTTTATTTCATGTTCAAAGTGTTTGAATTTCATCCCATGTAGGTTTTAATCTTTAACCTTCTCATGCTGACAACACATTGTATTAATCCTTGTAAGCTTAAATGTTTGCCCACTTTTTTTAACAGCTCTGCATATGATGGGAAGACTGGTTTGAAGATAGCTGTGAAGAAGCTCTCTCGGCCATTTCAGTCCATCATCCATGCCAAGAGAACATACAGAGAGATGCGGTTGCTGAAGCACATGAAACATGAAAATGTGAGTCCACTTGTTTCTCTTCCCTTTTTTGTTTTGTCTGATGATGAACAGTCATAGAAAAACAATGTTTATGTTCGCTTATGCAATGCCTCACAATGTGTTTGCTTATTATGTTGCCCATTCACTTAAAGTTATGGTTTAGTTGTTGCCTATTGTTCTTTGGGTTGTTGACTCCATTGTGGTTTTCATATTTTTTGCAGGTGATTGGCCTCCTAGATGTCTTCAGCCCTGCTACTAGTCTGAAGGAATTCACTGATGTGTAAGTTGAATTTGTTTGTTTAGAATAATAACCTTCATTCCAAGTTGACCTCCGCAACAACACACGTCAGCATTTAGTTTCACAGCAGTCCTAGCTGTGGTTGGGAAACACCTGGAGGCAGGCCAACTGACTAAACACTAGGTCTGCACGATTAATCGTTAAATAAAATCACAATTTACCCCGATGATGATTTTAATTTTTAAATAAATTTCATTTAAAAAAAAAATAATTGTATAGATTACATCACAAACGCTGCTACTGTTTTCTGTGAGTTTTAAAAATAGACTGTATATAATAGGCTTTAAAGCGCTCCCAAGCGCTGCAATGCGCTCCCTTCTCTTGATTGAGGCCTTTGCAGGCTTGTTGTGATGCGCAATGAGCTTTAGGTGCCAAAAAAACCTGTTTGCTTAAAATTATCGTGTAAATGTCCCTTGTCTTTGTCAATGTCTTTTATAGAGCAAATTATGTTATACTTTTACGACCGTGACATTTCCCGTAGACGTGTATAGACGTGTGTAGAAATTTTTACTTTCCTTGTAAAATTGAACACAACAAACAACATAGACCGTGCCTGGCATCACGGCGGTACTGAAAATTGGAAGAAAGCGGCAGAGTCCTATTTAAGTATGACTTTGTCAGATTAAAGCAAGTGCCTTGCAGTGGAAGCTGGTAAAATATGTGGGCAGTTTATTACAGGGAAGCATCCCGCGAATTTGAAAGTAGCCTACATTTAAGAAATGAAAACAAGGAGGCTAACCTAGCGTACCTTAACAAGGTAAAGGAGCACGCCAAGCCCCCTTTCCCCGAAACAGAAGTTAACCCCGGTAATGTTACGGTCATGACGTTACGGTCATGGATGTATGGATACGTAGGATCAGCAGCATAATAGAGACAACAGCAGGACACAGAACACTACAGGTGGGCTTTCACCTGCGACCCGGTAGCTGGTTAGTAAAGTAAAGTCAAGTCTGTCTTCTTTAGTCTGTTGGCTGTTT
>NC_045739.1:11415937-11417913 GCF_008692095.1 Etheostoma spectabile
CCTGGAACACGTCAAACACATTCTGCACACACTACGGCGTCCTGCGTTGACTGTTTACATATCTGTGCTCATCATCATATGTTCATTGTTTGTACTGGTGTTATTGTTGAATGCACTGTGAGTACATACTTCTAAAATTGTATGATGTTCTTGTTGAGTTATTCTTACACAATACTTTTTCCTGACCTTTTTGAATCTCCAGACTAATAACCCATATTACAAAAAAAACTAAAACTAAGCATTTAAAAAACTAATTGAACTGAATTTGAAAACAAAAAGCCAAAACAAAATAAAAAATAATGAATAATCCCAAACTATGACAACCTTGGTTTGGTACTGCTAATTTGTTTTGTCACGGTCAAACAAATTGTGGCAGAGAATCGTGATATCAATTCTAAGCAAAAAAATTGTATTACATATTTTTTCCCGCATCGTGCAGGCCTACTAAACACACAGGAACATTTCTTCTTAGACTGTCAGCTCTGTTAGTTATTCACTGCACACAGATGAGCGGGCTGCCTCTCCAGTCATGTGTGTCTCTTTCTCCTCTAGACACTGAGTGACTTGTACTGTATCAAGATTAAATTGTGACGGATTTCAATCAACACTTAACGTAGGAATGTGTCTCAACTTGGAGTCAGATTTTTCTTCCATGCTAATTATTGATTTCATACTTTCTACTTTGCTGTATGTATATTATTTTTTAAGATTTGACTCATCCTAAATATTTTGGAGCAGTTTGGGCTGTGGTCTGAGGACTTGGTCAACAGCACTGGCAGAATTATTTCTATCGCCCAAAATGCATTCCATTTTGTGTGGGAGGAAACCCACTCAAATACTGGGAGAATATGTCAACTCCCAAGACCCAAGAACTTGGAGACGGTGCTCCCTGATTATTAACTGAAGGAAACTGCAGTCACTGCTAAACAGGAAATGCTTCACATTTGTGCTTTGTTATAAGTTAGCCTTTTTCCGAGTAGTTTAGCAAATCAACTATATTCACTTGTGAAGTTATTTTTGTCGCATAAATCCTATATTAGGCCCTGTGTGAATGTGGTGAGGGATTTACTTCCAATGCAGGGTTTCCACACTCATTAATATATGGCATCTTCTGTGAAAAGTAGCACCTCTGCTCTTTCAAGTAAAGGTTGTTTTATTTTCTTTTTCCTGACCGCCAGAGATGATGTACATATATGTGTGATTAAAATGTATTATAGTTATAATACAGTATCTCTGGCAGTCATCTAGTACTTTACTTTAAAAAAAGCTCTCCTCTACTGCTCGTTAAAACACTGCAGGAAACCCTGCTTGCGTGCTGCATTACATATTGATATATGTAGTGCAGTAGTAGTGCAATTTACATACAAATAAATTGTAATTTCCCCATAGGGGATCAATAAAGAGTATAAATTAAATTTAATAAATTAAATTAAAGCCTCCCTGACTGCTGAGAATGGATTGTCAGGTGCATCAATGCCTTTATTTGGAGCTGTCCACTGTCAGACCACCCAAGATACATTTTAAATGCAAAATCTGAAAAGGGCATTCAGTTGACAGCTGGGGCGGATACAGTGTGCCAAAGCGTTTTTTTTCCTCAGTCATGTCCCCAAATAGCCTCTCTCCCAAGCAATGTGTCTACATGATGAAAATGCTGTAGTAAAAATTAATATCTTTGTGAAAATGTTTTTAAATGGGAACGCACATTAGAGTTTGTTTACAGGTTTTGGGGAGTATATTGTGGAAAAAGTAGTTTGAAGCCTTTTGTGCCTCCAGAGGGAGGGGAAAGTCTGATAAATTGCCTCAAGGGATGTCAGTTGATTCAGTGTCCGTTGAGGCTGGAGACTACAAGTTTGAAAATGAAAATATTTTAATAGTAGTAAATAGAGCTGTAACAATCCCAAATTTGGCTGTACAATTAATTGTTTCTGAAATAATTGCAAATAACAATATAAGCATATAATTGTATCTTTCAGTAA
>NC_045739.1:11417923-11426297 GCF_008692095.1 Etheostoma spectabile
AAAAGTATTACTTTAGCAAACAAATTAAAGCTGTGAATGAATCCCAGGATACAACTTTTGGTTATATCCCTGTCATGTGACCCAGATAGTAAATGATTGTTACTATGAATGTGTTTAGGGTCAAGTGCCAACAACCAACAATTGAAATAAAAATATTAAGTCTGATCAATAATTACTTGCAAAATTACAATTCGGCATATTTAAACAAAATAAACCATTACCAGTTATACCCCTTAAGCTAATGATACCAATTAATTAATTTAATTAATTAAACAAAGAATCTGGGATTATGTAATTCAGGGCTAGTAGTAATACAAGATCTCACATGTAGATTGTGTCTGAGACTGGGTTCCTGAGAGTAAGGAAGAATAGAGAGGAAAAATGGGGGAAACGTATAGATAGGTGGTGTGGCGCTAGAAGGGCGTACAAAGAGCGCAGATCTCTGTCAAGGCCATGCCCCATCTTGCGCCATTAACAAAATTGTAACATAATTTGTAAATTGGCCCCATATATCAGATCTGCTCCAAAACTTAATGGGTGCATCCTTGACCCAAGCCACGCCCTTCCACCAAGTTTCATGAATATTTGGCCAGTACATTTTCTGTAATCCTGCTGACAAACAAACAAAGCAACCCAAATACATAACCTTATTACACAGCTTCGTTGAATACTCTATTCTGATTGGTCAAATACGGCATTCTACGGTCTGTTATTTTTGTATAGCAGACCACTGCTATGAATAACAGACTGTTGCTATGGATGCAGTTCTGATCATGGACTCTAGAGAACCATGTTTACATTAAAAAAAAACAAAAAACATTTTTAATCAATAGTTTTTGTCAAATTACTGATTTCTTTCTTAATTCCCCATGTAATTAGCGAGATCCTTTAGAGTGATCAGGTCTTTATTCCTTCAGGCTGATTCAAGTCCTGCATTACCCTGTCAGGCTTCTAATTCTTAATAATGACTGGCTCGCTCTACTATCTCCCTTACCAGGCAGGGTAATAAAGGCTGAGTCACACCCTGTCAGAAGGAAATATAGTAAAATAAGAATTGTTCTAAATGCAGTATGATATGCAGGAGAAAAAAAATCCTAGATATGCAGGTGCTGTAAGCATGGCTCATTAGACTCTAAAGATTCAGACACTGCGTCACTATGCTGTGGTAAGGCTCCTCAGAGCTCCTGTTCCTATTGGAGAGAGGAAGACAGAGTATACTATTTATATCCCTTTTTTTCCAAGGCGGGTGAACTTTGGACAGTGTTTGTGTCCGTTTGTGCTGCATAGAACAAGTTCAAGCATAACCATGTGCTATTTCAAGGCCTCACTCTCTGTGCTGTGTGAAAATAGAAGAGTATTCATGAAGTGGGTATTTGTTGAGCGGCAGACTGACGAAGCAACACATGGATCTGTGTACTTTGGCTGTAGCGTCCTGCTGTCTCACAAGTGCTGTTTAGACATTTTAAACAGCTCTGGGATTAGATTTGAATTATCCACTGATGCAGTCCCATTATGCCTATGTATATGGTGTGTTGTCAATGATGTTCATTTGTGAAGGGCTTGGCCTTCAGTGCCTTTTGTAGGGGAAGTTAGACTGAAAAGAAGTAGCAGCAGGACTGGTTTAAGCTACACATACTGGAAATTAGTTTCATACTGCAAACAAACTGAATGGAATATTGGAAGTGCAAATGTATTCATTTAGATCCATCTGGCTTTTAATGGAGTGAGAAAACATTGACATGCCTTCTGATATTTGTGTCTGTTTTAAACTTTTATGATTGACAGGTATCTTGTGACTCACTTAATGGGGGCAGATCTCAACAACATAGTGAAATGTCAGAAACTCACAGATGACCATGTGCAGTTCCTCATATACCAGATCCTCAGAGGGTTAAAGGTGAGGTTTAGAGAAATCGCTTGACTTTTAGGGAAATTCTCTTGTTTTCTTGCCAAGAGTCAGATGAAAAGATTGATCAATGTTCTCATCTAACTCTCAGCAAGAAACCAAATGAGCTTATTTCTCAAATGTTAGAACAATTAGTGGTTATATTGTACTGCAATGCCTATGACATTACTGTATATGTATTGTAGTGGTAAATCAATACATCTTTAAACTGATATTGTAATTTAATTTACATGTCCTCCTCCATCTCTCAACAGTATATCCACTCAGCAGACATCATTCACAGAGTAAGTGCCATGTTGTTGTTGTTGTTGTTGTTGTTGTTTTTTTATTTTTTTATTTTTTAGAATAGATGTTTATTGTCAATTGCACAGGTACAGGGCCATACAGGTACAAATTTTTGCATTGCTCTTAGAGTCAGCGCTACAAAAAAAGAAGAGAAAATATAAAGCTATATATAATATAAAGCAGAAGAACAATATAAATGAAAAACAGCTGGAAAATAAAGTTATAATTGCAAAAGTGCACCAGAAACATATACTGTATAAAACCTACTTGTGAATATAGATTCTACTGCACCTGAGAATGTTTTACATGGTTGTTGCACACAGAAAACATTGTTATGATATTGCACCGGAAACAGACAGAAAAACACCGCTAAAGACTTATAGACTTATAGAAATATACACATACATATTTTGTCGTTTTTTGTCTGACAAATGTCAGTATCTTTGGCCCCGATTGTAAAAGAAAAGTGTGTCAGGGTTTATGACATGTTCCACTTGGCAGAGTTGGGCCTGTGCCTTGTTCAAACACTGAAGGGAAGTCAAAAACAGGACCTTTACTTTTACGTGATGTTAATGATGTAATGCTTCTATTTTAAGTTCAACAACAAAAGGACAGATTTGTTTTCAATCATGAAAAGTAGTAATCAAAATGTTAAATGTACTGTCTAACCAAAATGATGTTCATTACCTAAACGTAAATTACACAAATTCACATTTGGCTTTCCTTTCTTCAGGATCTGAAACCTAGTAACCTGGCAGTAAATGAAGACTGTGAGCTTAAGGTCAGTGAACTGCTGCTCTCATTTAAAACACTTGTTTATCCTGAGTCCACAAATGTTAATATTTTACAAACAACTCAAGCTTTTTTGCACTTCCATTGCTTCCAGATTTTGGACTTTGGTTTGGCGCGGCACACTGATGATGAGATGACCGGCTATGTGGCCACCCGCTGGTACCGCGCACCAGAGATAATGCTGAACTGGATGCATTACAACATGACGGGTAGATGACAAACTATCTTCCCCAATAACTATTTGCATCTATACTTAATGATAAAAGAGTTGCTTGACATGTGTGTGTGTGTGTGTCTGTGTGTTGCTTTTCTGTGTTTCAGTGGATATTTGGTCAGTGGGCTGTATAATGGCAGAACTCCTCACTGGAAAAACTCTATTTCCTGGAACTGACCGTATCCTTTTCATTTGAGAGTACAGTACATTTACAAATCAAACAGGTTAAATGTGCATTGACATAAAAACATCATAAATCAGTACTTGATTTATGATGTTTTTTGCCAAAACAGTAGCAGAAACTGTATCTGTATTGCTTCTTCTTTTCTGTGTCCTTTTGATTAAAAAAAAAAAAACCCTGCTCTTCCAACATGATGCTGCCTGAGGTATTTTTAATATTTCAAACATAACACAGAAACCTGTTTCCACACTTCCCCTCTGGCTTGACACATGCCCTTTGCTGTAATGTTTCCACTGCCGTGCTTCAACTCTTTTTACACCGTCAGTATGCATAATTGGCTCGGCTCCACTTTCTGCATGCCCCACTGCCAGTCTTAGTATGGGCCTATCAATCTGCGCTGTCAGTGCTCAATATTTTGTTTATCTTTCTCTGCCTCTGCCAGCGTTTTCAGACTAACGACTGAGCTTGTAAGTTAAGTGTACAACAGGGCTTTCACTGCCTCCACTTTTGTTGTGTTGTAGCTGTCTGCAGGTTACAATTCATGTTCTCTCCTCTGTGCAGACTTGCGTGAGGGCTTTTTCTTTTGTTGCATCTCATGTGTGAAATATAAAGTAAATATAGTGAAATATAATATTTCAGATAAGTAACATACGTTTCACAAGGAAGATGAAGGCTAACAGGTCAGATTACACGTACTCCCTTGTCCCGCATCTGGTCTTCCTTTACCCTGTGCCGGTAGACATTGATCAGTTGAAGCTAATCTTGCTGCTCGTCGGAACACCAGGGCCCGAACTCTTGATGAAAATATCTTCAGAGTCTGTGAGTTCACAAAGATATGCAAGATTTTTTCTAACCAGTTTTCTGCACCAAACTTGCCACCCTGTTGTGCAATAACTTGGTGGATCTGCTACCAAACTGACAGCATGTTTTCCAGCATTTAGCTTTGTGGGTTTGAGACTTGCTTTCTGCGTCTTTAACTGGGTGAATTAAGTTAGTTTGTCATGATATGATTATGAAATAGGTGATTGAGCTCTGACTTTCACCGATTGACTTTATACAAAGTATTTTGTTGTGTCTTTCCTTCTAATTCTTTTTTTTTGTCACATTTTGCTTCAAAGCTTGAAGCTTGCTTTTCAACATAACATGGTAGCTTATCTAGAGTTCATCTGCACGCTGTTAGATTGAGAAGCAGCTTCTTAACCTACTCTGCTCTGTCGCTATACTCCCCTTGACAAAGCTTCATAGATATAAACCAGCTTCAGCAGATAATGCGTCTAACAGGAACGCCCCCAGCATCTCTCATAAGCAGGATGCCCAGCCACGAGGTGAGCAGGATCCACGGTTACTTTATTTAGACCAGACAGTAGAACGAGGAGAGAGGACCGTATGATCTGCTGGAACTCTTTCTTTGCATTCAAAGCAACACAGATCTTGGCTTAGTATCCTATATCTATCCTGAGTGTTACCCCAAAATGGTTCCATTCTAACATAAATGGATTAATAATAGCAGTAATATTTGATGCCAAGATTGAAATGTATAAATCTTTATTTAAATGTAATTATCTTAAGAAATAAGGCAATGGAGGTCACCACACTAATGAGAGCATCACTCAGTTGACTCTACTCTGGACAAGTTGGGTGTAAGAAGCAGCACAACGTCTAGGGGACACTACCAGGGATTTAAGATTTTAGTTTTCCAGTTTAATCCTAATTGTGTTTTGTCTGACATGCTTGCTGCATGACATTGTAACAATGATTGCCAGAAGTGACTCTAAACTTGTGTGATATTTTTCATTCCAAATGATAGAATAATTGTCAGTCTGCAACCTAAACCTTTCTGTTAGACTGTGAGGTTTATTATCAGGGAAATTACAACCGGTAGAACAAGAGAGAGTCTTCATTCACTGGAGACCAGAACAGCAGGGGCTTTTCTTTCTACACGATATCATTATTTTCAACAAAACATGTTTTTTATGTAGATTTCTTATTGAAAAATTAAAAAGAGAATTTTAAAATCATGATGAAAATTGGATATTAAAAATATTTTTGGGCGTCTGGTTAGCTCACCTGGTAGAGCAGGCACCCATACTGTATGTAGAAGTTCACCCCTCGACTACGGTCTGCGGCCCTTTGCTGCATGCCATTCCCTTCTCTTTCCCCTTTCAGATCTAAGCTGTCCTATACAAATAAAGGCCTAAAATGCCCAAAAAGTAATCAAAAAAAAATTGTATTAGCACACTTAGTTTTACCGTTACAACCGGACAAAGAGAGTTGCACCACAATATTTTTCCTTGATGTCTTGAGTTGGGCAACACGTTGGGGCTGTCTGTCACGTTTACCACAAGCTACACATTCCCTGCTTATAAACAGCAGCTGTGTATGTGATTTTTGACTGCTTAGTTTTCACTTCAGGCAGTCAAAAGCTCTGTGCTTATAGACAATTGGAGCTTAAAATCCACACTAATATTGCTTAATTAAACATGTTTTTGTTTGTCACTGTGCTTTCTGCTATAAGCAATCAGCAGGAAAAAAAATGAAAACAGTAAGCCTTAAGTACTGAATAGGGCTTAAGCTTTACAACAACTCTTTATAGTATATAAATACATTTGTGATACAGTGTAGTCACGTCTGTAGGTAGAAATGTAATAAGTAAGCAGGAATAATGTTATATAGGTGGCTATATTGAACAGAATCCATAGCATGGAAATGGGCTGACATTTTGCTGCTACTAGGAGCTGACATTTGATGTACTGTATGTGTTTTCCAGGCCAGGAACTACATCAGCTCCTTGCCACACATGCCCAAGAGGAACTTTGCTGATGTGTTCATTGGTGCCAACCCACTAGGTAATACAATACATCTGCTGTATTGTGTCGTCGTGTCAGCCCTTCTAACTGCAATTCATATTTAGGCTTTTTTGTGTGAATAATATGACATTTATTTAGTAGATCATATGCTGTTTAAGATTTGGTTCTGTTGACATGTTTTTAAGCTGTGGACCTTCTGGAAAAAATGCTGGTTCTGGACACCGACAAGCGGATAACTGCAGCCGAGGCTCTGGCTCACCCCTACTTCGCTCAGTACCACGACCCAGACGACGAGCCCGAGGCTGAGCTGTACGACCAGAGCTTTGAAAGCCGCGAGCTGGAGATTGAAGAGTGGAAGCGTATGTCATTATTCTACACAGAAAGAAAAAAAAAACTGTACTAATATATTCATCTATTTGTCTGTTATATGGGGGAAAAAAGAAAATAAAGAGAGGTATTGAAATATGCCATATTAACAGTATAGGAACCCAGACATATATTTGAACATTTTCTCATTTCTTGCAGGATTAACCTACGAAGAGTTGTGTAGTTTTGAGCCACCTATTTTCGATGAGGACGACATGGAGTAACGAGACCCGCTACCCACATCAAGTCCAGCATCCGACAATTTGTAACAACCTCGAACACGTGCATTAGTGTTAAACAAACTGTCAGACACATTTGTATGAAAGTGTATACCAGCCTTTGTCATTCTCTTTTAACCGAGAAACCATTGTCCACAATTAGCTCTTCCGAGGAAATAATTACCAGCGCTGGGAAAGGAAGAGCTTGACCAGTTATCATTATTCTTATTTATGAACCACTAATGTTGTTGGTCTGTTGCTGGGAAATGTCACTTCTTGCTAGTAGCTAAAATCATTTTATATTCTTCATATTTGTTTTAAATTTAGACTTTGATGACTCGTCACTGTGACACTGAGATGCTGAAACACCTGGACCTATAGCTGTGCTATTTTGTGTTTTTAAAATTTTCTTTTGAGTAACTTATGAATAAGCTTCAGTATCCCATCAATTGAAAAAGGAATATGCTAGGCTACCACTTGCCTTGCCAAGCTCTCACATATAGCACCGGGTCACATGTATTTGTAAAGTGATTCAGTTACGATAATTGCTCCCACTTTAAAAAAAGATGAGTTTCATATCAGTGACAGAAGTAGATTCAATGTTTTAAGATATTTGACAATTTGGGACTGTGCCGGTTCTGTGTAGTCGCTGACCTGCAGTGCTCACCAACTGAATTTCACACATTTCAATGTTTATTTTGATAGTTTAGATGCTCTGTGAGACTCTTATACATGTTTTGGCTACACAGGAAAATCTGAGCCTCTGCTGTTTCAGGACAATGCTATTCAACAAGGCACCTAAAAAAATATTCATGGGTACATGCTCTACTCAAAACTATGTAAATATCTGTGCGTTGTTTTTTTAAAATCTCTGACTTATTGTGCTTATGTTATAAAGCAATCAATATTAGTATGTACATCAGTTAAAGTACATCAGTTGTGTGTGTTTGCGAGAGTGTGTTGTTGGTTTACAGGAATTGTAAGTGTCATGCTAAAACCTCTAATAGAAATACTGCTTAAATGAGTAAAAGAGGAATTTCAGATGTATTTATACTTTGTGGAGGTGGTATTTATAAACAAATCGAAATATCCCTTAAAATATTTTTAGTCCAGCAGATTAACTACTATCTTCAGTCCTTTGTTTAACAAAATAAAGACTTATTTTTAAGAGACATGTTTTTCTTTTTCATTTATTTCCTATTTCCCATACAACCTTTCAGTCATCCCAATTCTGTGATTTAACTTGATAATTAAGTAATACATTAATTGATGTGGATGATTTTACCAAGAGGACAATTATCTGGACATTAGTTAGCATTATGGAAATTCCTGATGTTACCACATTTACTTTAGGAATATTTGGACTTTCACTTAAGCACCTGTGATGATGACAAGGGCTGTATTTGTCATGTTCTTGAATAGAATGCCTTTTATTGTCATACACATGTACAACAAGACTGAAGCAACTCTGTTTCCAATGTCAACATGTACATAAGAGAAATGTAACAACATGGAGTAAAATAAGTAGTGCAAAAGAAAAAGGGGGTAAGGTGCACAGTTCTGAGACGCTATATACACTACCGGTCAAAAGTTTGGGGTCACTTA
>NC_045739.1:11426307-11439087 GCF_008692095.1 Etheostoma spectabile
TTGCACTCCATTATAGACAGAATACCAGCTGAGATCAGCATTGTTTTTTAACCAGGGCAGCAGTTTGTGCTTACATAAATGCAAAAGGGTTCTCCAATGTTTTCTCAGTTAGTTTTTTAAAATTATGTCAGATTAGTGAACAGAATATGCCTTTGGAACATTGGATGATTAGTTGCTGATAATGGGCAATGTAGATATTGCATTAAAGATCAGCCATCAACTCAGATCAACTGGTATTCTGTCTATAATGGAGTGGTGTGGAAATTTGTTCTTGAATTAAGGAAAAAAACACCGATAAACAGAAAATTCATTCAATCACAAACATGAAAAAGCACTTGGTCTTAAGTGCATGGTGAATCATTGGTGTGCTGGAGGAGTGATACAGGCTGCATTGTTGTCTGTGGTTCAGCAGCAGCAACTTTTTCAAATGGTTAAAATAGATGTCTGACTGTATGTCTCTTAAGTGTCAAATGTCTGTTAAGCCACAATTAAATAACACAAGATGCTGAGATAATAATGTTAAAATTATACCCTGTCCTTGTTTATAGACTTTAGCCCTGATATTATCAGGTGAAATAAACTCAAAACAGACCAAATATTTCAACATATCAGCCAAAAAGTAATTCCACTGGATACCTTTGGCTTCTCTGCACTTATCTTTTTACGCTAATCAAAAGTTAAAATTAAAAGTGTCCTCATTACAGTTTGTGGTACTGTGAATTGCCATCTTAGATACAACTTTTTATTAAACAAATGTAAAGGATCCTAGCCAAAACTATTTGTTAGGCGTTCATTTAAGAAAAATAATACTAGATGCAACATATGAAATTATTTATTGGCAGAATCTGACAGATTGTTTGCAATACAAATATAATTTATTGGCTGTGAATATTCAAATTTAACTGGGCCATAGATACATAGTTCTAAGTACTACTTAGTAGTTCTTCTAATTGTTAAATTGTATCATATGGGCACAAACCATTTCATCACCTCACCCTCCATCAGGTACATCAAACACCATAACTACACACTTTAGGTCAACATACTGCAGCCATTATCGTGCAGTAAAAGTTAATAAGAAATTAAATAATTAGTTGGCAATCCCATCAGTGCTACCACATTAAATAATTATTTATAACAGACTGTTCACTGTATGTGTTGCACTGCAGCTTCGCTTCAGTGTAGTAAAAATCATTAAAGAAAAAAATCGTTTAGTGTCCAGGTGGAGACATCACTGAGGAAGCTCTATGGGCCCCCTTAAACAAAACGAACCAGTGCGCATGCGTGGAACATTCGATCACTGGTAGTGTAGCTAACAGCTAAGCTACGAATCCAGCCAACATGGAAAGAAAAGGTAAATCTTTACACCGACACGCCGTACACTGTATAAGTAATGCTAGCCCGTGTGTGTGTTGACACTGCAGTTGATGCTCCTTCAAGGTCACAAATGTAAAGTGTAGCCGAGCTGCATACATCTAAAGGGGGGTTTAATTGAACGCGTCTGTCACGCACTGTTGAGCTGGAGTGAGCTACGGTAGCTAGCTCTCTAGACATTAGCTTTAGCTTCAATGGGACATGTCAGGATTATGTGGCTGCGTTTAGCTTGTCTGTCCGTTTTACACACAACCTAAAAACGTATCAACGTTAACCAGCCGTTATTGTTTTAACAGACCAGTTACCCACCAGAGCCGAATTACTTAATGTCACAATATCGTTACAGGTACCTAACGTTAGGTATTTGGGTAGCTTAGCTAGTGATGTAACTTGGCTAACGTTAGATGGCTTCCACTATCAAACCGGGTGACTGGCCGACAAATGCACCGCAATTGTTTGGATATTGGTAATTGCAATTATGACATAATGCAATGCATAATGACGGGGCTTATGAGCTGTAGGTGAGAAGGTAGTTATATCCTCTACCTCCGACAGCGTCCATCCTTTATTTGTGTCTTGAGTGAAGTAGACAACAAACGGCAACCAGACAATGCCTATATAATTGGTCACTGGTTTCTTTTGACAGTTCTTGCACTCCAGGCGAGGAAGAAGAGGGGGAAAGCAAAGAAGACCAGCAAAAAGTGAGTTTTTTTTAAACCCTCATTTAAGATTTGTCGTCTCTTAATTGTGTGCATGACACCCTCAAGCATGCATTTTGTCAGTTCATTCAGAGGTGATTGTTTCAGTTTGACATGTGCTGTGTCTGCTAGGGCTGCACAATATATCGATTTTTATTTAATCGTCATTGCAATATCAACTGGCGTAATAAACACATTTCAGGCTGCAACATATGGCGAAAAAAAGTCAGATTTTTTTGTTAGTTGAAAGAAAATATTAGTCATTTTTTTAGTGCTGCCTTTTATATTCAATGTTCAATTATTTTAGAAGAAAATAGTGTAGAAATTATTTGTTTTAAATTCAACAAGTATTTTTTTTAGTAGAATACTAAAAGCAGCAGATCTCAGAAAATGTTAATATCTGTTTATTTATCGCAAGTAATATCCTTATCTAGATATTCAACAACTTTATTGCATATTTTCCTCATAGTGCAGACCTAGTCTGTACATGGTCCAGCCGTTTAGATGTGAAACTTACCCAAGGTCCTTGACTGCATGCTTGCATTTTATTTTAGCATGTGCATGATCCAAAGATAAAGAAGTGTAAGAAATTATCCCAAAAGAATCCAGAGGTATGTCTCCAAATGTTTTAAATTTTTGCATGGGGTTGAATAAAGGGCATTAGCATTATTCATTTGGACAGTTATTTTTATAAGATATGAGTTGTAAATTATCCGTAAAGAATGTGCTGTATGCAGTGCCTATAATAAACCACCCTAGCCTATTTCCTACTAAAAAAAAATAGATTATGAATGATTGCATTAATAAAATGCCACAATCAGGTCTCAAAATATACAATTTAAGCGTTGATCTCCAACACTGATTGTTTTGGTATACGTAACAATTTACTAATCATGCCATCAGTGGCATCCTCTGGACTGTTATGTAACAGCCTGTGCTATATTTAAAACAAGAGAATGAAGAAGCCCACATCAGCCCACTGAAGCATGGTGTTACACTGAAAACAGCACTATTGCAGATACTCACCTCCTGATAGTGTTATCTTCATGGCTGAAACAGGCATTTTCATAAGGCAGAAGAATCATATGAGACTAAGAAGCTAAATATAATTTAGAATGGTACTGTTGCATGCCACAGTCATGCTTGCATGCTGGGCACTATATCAGTAGTCTTATCAACAACGTTTCATTTCCGGGATTTTTCAGGTGATTCCAAAATTTCCGCCGGTTGTCCCTCATTTTGGCAGGATGTCCGTCACCTGCCGCTTTGTTTGTGTTCGTATTTCATATTCCGGTGGATTTACTATGGTTAACTGCTCCTCAGATCTCTGCAGGGTAAATTCAGACAGTGAGCTAGACTATCTGTCCAATCTTAGTTTTCTGTTACACGAGTAAAACAACATACACGTTGACCAAAACAAGTTCCTTCCCGAGGCTATTTTGCAGAGGCACTGTTGCTCCGTCTGGCGCTTAGCAGCACCCAAGACGATTTTGATTGGTTTAAAGAAATGCCAATAAACCACAGCATCTTTTTTCTCCCATCCTGGAATGCTGTGTGGACTAGCCAGAGACTCCTCCGCAGCGCTGTGGCGAAAGGTCTGGCAATGCGAGACGACTATATCAGTAATCAGTTGTTTAAGCATTTCAGGGAAAACGTACATCAGAACAACTTGAATATCATTGCCTTCTCACCCGGGGACCCACTCAAAATTAGAGCTCGCATGAATTTTCTTTTTAAAGGAAATGTGACTAAATGGAGTTGTGTCTGGCTCCACATTTAAGTAATGATATTCCTTTTGTTCCTCCCTGTCTTTATTTTACATAGTCAGTGAAGCGTTGTGACTGAGTATGAGAATTGAGAAGACTAATTGGTACAGTTATGATTGCTGCTTAAAAATGTGTTATAATTACAAGAAACACAGTAATGCAAGAGTAGTAAATGCATTTCAAATTGACAAAACATTATTAGAGGTTTAATTTCCATACAGGTTTAGTGGCTTGACTGTTAACGGTAAAGTAGGGGATTTGATTTGCGGGAGTATTTTCGCAATGGTAATGTTATTAGTGTTGTAAGATGGCAGTAGAGTTAGATATCCCGACCCATGGTGAGTCTGATGAAAAGTGATGTGTCTGCCCGGTTCAGCTCATAGATGAAGGATTAATCTCTGAGATTACGTTATGTTCTGCCTCTGTTTAGAAGTGAATGTAGGCTACAGCCACGGGCGTAGCACACAATTCTGGGCCCTGTAGAAAGGCATTTTCTATGGGCCCCCTTCCCATATCCACAGCTATTCATTCTGGCATCTTTGGGGCTCTCAGTCCCCTTTTCCCCCCAGTCCGACACCCCTGGCTACAGCTCACAGCAACTTTAATAATATATAGTGTTGGCAAATGGCTTTTTAGTGAGATTCTTCTTAGCAAAATAATAGAGACTGAAAAGCGTGAGGCCTTTTTTTCTCCAACCTTATTCCACACAACAGTCGCAATGTTCCTTTCAGCCACCTGCTTGTGCTCCAGGAGAAGTGAAGAAAAGTTTGGTAGTTTGGTAGTTAGTTTGGTATATCCAGCAATCATGTTGCTAACGTTGGAAACAGGGAAAGAGTCAAAGGCAGTGGCGGTTTGTCATCTTTTAAATGCAACTGCAAGTTACCCTGATCCCAATTTGTTATACAATATCTACCAATACAGAGTACTGAAGTTGTGATTCAACAATGTTTTATATTTTCCTAAAGAATACAGTTGCACAGCAGAGACTTAAAGTGACAATTTTAAACCAGCTCTGTGTCGGCAGTGTGTGCAGATAAAGTGTTTGGCTTTCCTTCATGGCACCAGTGCACGGAGGAGCAGAAGTGCAGTGTTTTGCGTCATCCGGCGGATCTCCAGGACATCCACGGGAGCTCTGTGCACATGCCACGGAGGGAAGCCAAACACCGTCATCTAAACACAAGATGTGTAAACACATGATGACATAACACAGAGCTGGATTTAAATTGGTGAATTATTTCTTTAACCTAAAATAGGACAGAGTTAAGTTTAGTAAAGCCAGTCTTATGCAGGCATGTGCAACAGCTGCATGGCTGTACGTTAAGAAAATCTAGCTTGCAGAACAGATTTCTTCCAATGTCTTCTATATTTTGTGTGTGGGATATCTGTGGAAGGAGGAAGTTCAGTGTGGATCTGTTGTGGCAAGAATCATTCATCCCCAGCATGAACAAGCTATAGAAGTTCAAATGCAGTTTTCAGTCATCAGCAGCAGTTCAAAGGCAGGTGACCTGAAAAATGTTTTTATAACTCAAGGTGTCTTTGCTCGCATACAGTCTCTGTCAATTTGCAAGCTGCTGTGTATTTGTTTGTGAATATTTGTCTCTAGCAGATACAGAGGGCAATTAAAATTACACCTATCTTGCAGATTAGCTCTGGACGTCCCTCAATGTTTGTTTAAGCTGCTGTTGAGTCATTTCAAAATCAGTTAAAAATCATTCAAGATAGATCATTCTTAATGGTGTTTTACATAAATTTAAATTAAAAGTGTAAATAAATTCACTTGGTTAAACCAGGACAGATATTGTCAAACCAACAACACTTGAAGGCAGTTACACTAAAGCCCACAACTTAAATACCTGGTGACGTAATTCAAATTCACAACCTGTCAGAGGTTCTAAGGTCTGGTGTCTAGCCAGTAGATTAATGCTAACTGCTGCTCTATTGTTTTGTCTTTGGAACAGTAACCTGTAACGCATTAGGCAGGCTAACAAAGTCTATAATGTCTTATGTGCATGTGTTTGTCCATCAGGCAGCCAGTCAATCCCAGAGCTCGACAGCATCTCCAGCAAGAAGCCTCGCCTCAGGAACCCGAGGAACCTGAGGAGATCCTCGGCTCTGATGATGAGGAGCAGGAGGACCCCAACGACTACTGCAAAGGCAAGTCCCGTCTTATTCAGAATGTTTACCTGCACGCTATAACCCAGTTCTTATGAATTATTAGATTTAAACATTTTATTAAAGCATTTGTGTGGTTTGCAATATAGAGTTTTGCCAATTGACTGCCTTAATTTAACTAAGAGAACCCAGTTAAGATATAGTTATGAAAGTTACAATAAAAAAAGAAAATTGCCTTTATTAGGTTGTTGACTGACCTATCTGAACTAAGACTGGGCAATAAAACAATCTCAAAATGGGATCATGATAAATTTCTGGTCAATAACAATAATAAGCTTTAGATGTTTTTACCCGATTACACAACTGCCTGAGTCTGGCTTTTTTTCAGACTTGCCGGGCATGCCCACTTCCTGTTGTGAGCATTTGTTGCCGGTGTTGGCGTTTGTGTTTGTTCCCCTGTCAAATAGTGTTTCCCTTCTGTTAAACTGCATAGCGCCCCCATCCATAGTTGTGGTTAGGGATGAGGGTTGCTTCAGGTTTTAGGTATGGAGAAGAAGGTGAAGTTAGAAAAGGGAGAAGAAATGAGCAAAAGTATAGCTGAGGGCAACAGAAGTGATGGTGGACATGAACTTGTTCTATCCTTTCAAGCTGAAGACATTATTGATAAAAGGGTTTACACATCAGTTGTGTGAAAATGGTTCAAATTTCACAAATCTTTTCCATCACCTGAACAGGTACCATTCAGCGACCACACTGAAAGTTGAAAATGGGGGCTCATGCTGCCCAGACTCCGCACACACAGCCTGCAAGTTAAAGGAGAACTCTGGTCGATTTCAACACGTTTTGTTGTTTGGAAATCTGGAGTGCTCTCAGTAGCAAGAAAAACGAAAACAATGGGTGCTGCCTACACCGTGTTGTCACCCTGCTAGAGTTAGCACCCAATAGGCTTAAACAGGGCAAGTTTTAAATGTGTGTTTAGCCTCTAAACATGTTCAAAATGTCACTACAAGGGCCTATCCATGTGCAGTGATTCCTTCCGAGGGAACACAGTGAATCTGACTGTTTGTCAGATTGTCAAACTCATACAATCCAATATTCCAAAATGTATTTTTTTCCACAAAAAAAAATTAGCTGTTGTTATGTCCTTAGTAAGACTATGTAGAAACAGGCTGTAACCTGGCACCACAGTGGAGCCAGGTATCACTGCACATGGGTAGGCACTTTTAATGACATTTTGAACACGTTTAGAGGCTAAAAAGACGTTTAAAACCTGCCCTGTTTAAGCCTGTTGGGTGCTACCTCTAGCAGAAGGATAACACTGTAGGCAGCACCGATTGTTTTTTTTTTTGCTGCTGACAGCACTCCAGACTTTCAAACAGAGCTACGTGTTGAAATCCACCAAAATTCTCCTTTTTAAAAGTAGTATGGTTAGTTAGTTTGTCCGCTGTTAACAGCGCTAGCATTAGCTGTGCTTTAGCTGCTGTACAAAAATAGTGATTAATTGTGTCGTCATTTGCAGTCATTGCAAGAACAAATACATAACAAGCACTATTTGAAAGAAACATGTTTGCGCATGCACTTGTATAGTTTGGTTTTGTGCTAGCTCTACAAACATTTGAGATGCTTTCTTGGCAGGAGTTTACATTTAATATGTTGCTTTTAAGTAGTTTTAGGTTGTTTACAAAACTGACTACTCACTTAGTTCATAGTTGTTCATTTCGCAGCCACAAAAAAGGAAACTTAAAGCCCATGTTGCAGGTTAATTAATAGGTACATAAAGAACAAAAGATATGTATATAATTTTAAAAAGGTCTCCAAAAGGTGTTAAATGCCAGTTTGTTTCATTTTTGTATTGGCGTACTAATTTAAAATACTTTTTTGTATTACATTCCGTTTTGTGATACCCAACAACATAAAATACAATGGATAACAATTTAAATGTTTATTACCAATGAGCAAATTGCGCAAATTTGTTGGAAAATAAACCCTGCAACACAGACTTTAATTGTAAGATGACTCTGGATGAAGGATAGAGGGCTACTCTTAATTTTCTTTTGCAAATAGAGAGCAGTACTGCTCTGTTGACCAGTGGGACTCATAATGTGAATGTGTAATGTGAGTCCTTAACAAAAACATTTTGGTGAATATTATAAAGTTATGTTTTTATTATGCTATATGTTAATAAACTATATTGTAAGGTGTAATTAAACCTCTGGTTTCTTCAGGCTGTGGTCAGTATGCACTTCGAATGAGCAGTATATGCAAAAAAAGTATATTGTGACAAATAGAAGAGATCAAAGATCAAAATGGGAAATATATCGTGATCACATTTTTTGCCATATTGCCCAGCCCTAGTTTGGACTGTCTAGACAACATGCATTTTTCTCTTTTAGGTGGCTACCACCATGTGAAAGTAGGAGACCTTTACAACGGAAAATACCACGTAATCCGGAAACTGGGCTGGGGACACTTCTCCACAGTGTGGCTCGCCTGGGACATCCAGTACGAGAAAAAGTTTACTGCATATTCTTATTGCACTATTTTGTTTTTGATGCCTGAAGTTGGATACATATTCAGTAGCAGCTGACTCTGAGACTGTTGTGGTAGGACCT
This sequence comes from Etheostoma spectabile, assembly GCF_008692095.1. Lineage (NCBI taxonomy): Eukaryota > Metazoa > Chordata > Actinopteri > Perciformes > Percidae > Etheostoma > Etheostoma spectabile. Next base: position 11,434,870 of record NC_045739.1, read on the forward strand.
TGTACGGTGCTTCCTGTTAGCGAACGTTACTTGCTCTGTGGTTGCAGGGTGAAGAGGTTTGTTGCAATGAAGGTGGTAAAGAGTGCGGAGCACTACACGGAGACAGCAGTGGATGAGATCAAACTCCTTAGATCTGTGAGTAGATGAGTTTATTGCACACAGAAGGTTTTGTGAGTTGAAATCAGGAAGCACAGTCAATGTATACAAATATGACATCAACGCAGACACAATGAACACAGTTCATGATCATAAGAACATGATCTTTCTTACAGTGAAAACCATTACAGACTTTACATTATGTGTGACTTCACATGGAGTACTGTGTAACATGAACATTCAGGATGTTAGCAGCAGTATAACATGACTATAGATAAAGAGACATGCATGCCAATCCCTTTTTGGTCCAGTCTATCATAAGTAAGTGTAAAACCTGATTGTTTGGATTGTGCTGTTCTGTTTTTTTTTGTTTTGTTCCCAGGTTAGAAACTCAGATCCCATTGATCCCAACCGCGAGATGGTGGTCCAGATGTTAGACGACTTCAAGATCTCTGGTATCAATGGAACCCGTATCTTTTACAGCCAGATATTGTTAATGCTTCCTGGTATTTTTTTATGATTCAAATGTGATCTGTTTAATTGCTTACTACTGGAAAGATTAAAGCCTGTTAATTGTTAGATAAATACCTTGACAATGAGAGGATCATTCTTTCTCCTGGTGTCAAATTTAGCTGTGAAAGCGGTATGCAAGGAACAAAGTTGGTGAACAGGCAATGGATTATTCAATGAAATCTTTTGTGTCCCAAACAGAGGTCCACCTACCACAACACTTTGGCTGAGTAAGATCCCCTGAATGCCATAGGGAGAGCTGTAGCTGTATATGACACTCCCTAACAACACTGTAGTGTTTTTCACACCTATGACCTATTTTATTTTTTCAGTATAAATAATGCCAATAATCCTCATGGAAGTGAATGACCCCTAGGGGTGGGAATCTCTTGGCACCTCACAATTTGATTCAGAGGCCAAGGATTCGATTCTAAACCGATTATCAACAATTTCCACGCGTTATTTAAAAAATATACTGTACATATCTGAGTTGGTTAGATTTTGACATATTTTTCACAAGTTTTGATGAAATGTTTTGTCTGAGGTTTTTATTTTGTAGTCATTCCATGCTTATCAATTGTTTTTCCAACCCTTAATGACCACAGGGCCTCAACGTGTTTGGTAAACTGTTTTCTTCTAATGGGTTTTCAGTTCGGCTTTACTTTTTTTTATCTTAACTGATGTGACCTTCAGATGTCTGCATGGTGTTTGAGGTGTTGGGGCATCATTTATTAAAGTGGATAATAAAGTCCAATTACCAAGGGCTGCCCCTTTCCTGTGTGAAGAGCATCATCAGACAGGTAACTTTAGACCCACAGTGTCACATCCTTTTTGTATAATGGTGACTCCTGATGAAGATTCAGTTGTAGCTTCCATTTGTTTACAAGAGCCAAGTAGCCTCCAGGGTGTGTTACAGGTAATAATAACCTGTCAGGGCGCAGCATTTTGCATTTTCAGCCGGTTTTGTCAAAATGAAACAAGTAACTGATAACAATATTGATACATTGCCACTATGTATTGCTCTTTATTTATACTTTTGATAATTGACATAGCATAAATCTTTATTTTCATTTGTTTGGCAAGATTTGTGTTCCTTTGAGGCACATGTTTATCAGCTTTTTTTCTTATATTTTAACTGTACTGAAAACCAAGTCATAGAGAAAGTTTAGGAAATTTAATAAAGGGATATTGAAATATTTAAAAAGTGTTTCAGTTAAAAAATAAAGTTAAACTTTTACAATCAGTCAACCGTGCTGTAATTATTAACTTTCCAGGTACTCCAAGGCCTGGACTACCTACACACAAAGTGTCAGATCATCCACACAGACATAAAGCCGGAGAATATCCTGATGAGTGTTGATGAGCCTTATGTCCGGAAACTTGCAGCTGAAGCCACAGAGTGGCAAAGGGCTGGGGCGCCTCCTCCCTCTGGTTCAGCAAGTATGAGACAAACACTGGTTCATACAGTGGTGCTCAAAAGTTTACATACACATGCTTAAGTTGACTAAAAAGAGGAATACAAAATCATGTTTGGAAATTATTTTAATACTAAATTAAAAAATGAGGTAAAATCCAACCTTTAGGACACCAATTTTCTTTGTGAATGATAACGTATTGTAATAATAATGTTATTTAAATACAGGGATCATAAGTACATACCCCTATGTTAAATTCCCATAGAGGCAGGCAGATTTTATTATTAAAGGCCAGTTATTTCCTGGATAGGATATTATGCAACTGATAAAGTTCCCTTGGCCTTAGAATTAAAATAGCCCCACATCCTCACATACTCTTCACCATGCTTAGAGATAGGCATGGGATACTTCTATAAAATCATCTCTCAATGCAAATCAAACCAGGTATTGTCTAACTGAAATAAAACCATGCTATCTCTAAGCATGGTGAAGAGTATGTGATGATGTGGGCTATTTTAATCTAAAGGCCAAGGGAACTTTATCAGGATGCAAATATCCTGAATCCAGGAAATAATGGCCTTTAATAATAAAATTGCCTGCCTCTGGGAATAACATAGGGGTATGTATACTTATGACCCCTGTATTTTAAATAACATTTATTTATTTACAATACGTTATTCATTCACAAAGAAAATTGGTGTCTAAAGGTTGGATTTCCTCATTTTTATTTGGTATTAAAATAAATTTCCAAAACATGATTTTTTTATTCTCCTTTTTAGTCAACTTAAGCATGTGTATGTAAACTTTTGAGCACCACTGTATGTACATTCATGAGCTCCAATTGGTAACAGTTTGTACTCATCTGATTTTCTCTTTTCAGTAAGCACAGCGCCTGCTCCGAAACAGGTACAACCCTTTTATTTACTTTTTGCATAGGACTTCAGCCTGCCACATTTTTTGTATAAACACATTTATTTAGAGTCCCACAAATATGCAACTATCTATGAGAGCTATTTTGTTTTTTATGTTGATCTCTGACAGACAGTAAAAATGTCCAAGAATAAGAAGAAGAAGTTAAAAAAGAAGCAGAAGCGGCAGGCTGAGCTACTGGAAAAGTGCATCCTGGACCTGGAGGAGATGGAAAAAACCACCGAGGCACGAGAGGATGAAGAGGATGAAGATGAGGACCCGCAATCTCCAAAGGGACGGGCCTGTGCTCCTCTCAGACAGGTGTCTATTCTGGAGCTAGAAAATGAGGGAACAGAAGGTAAGAAGCCAACATCATAGGAGTAATGGGTGCTTCTTAAACTTGTATTGCTGTTGGTTAAAATTTAGTCAAGGAACAGTTATAAAATCCTTGCCATGAGTAATTTGAAAAAATAAATACATTTTTTTCTTTTTTTCTTTTCCTGATACTTTCAGAGAGCAGTGTGAATGCAGATCTCATGAGGGTGGGACCAGAGGGGCTGTTGGAGGTTAACTGTAATGGCCATGTGGAGGCGGACCAGAGGCAGTCCCAGTGGAGGGACGAGGACCAACACAATGGCAACGCAGAGCACACAGAGAAATGTGCCAGTCAGGAGGGGCAACACGAGGAGTCCCCTGTTCACCTCATCTGCAACGGTGTGAACTCTGCCGATCTCAAGGAGCTGGACACTGAGTCTGAAGGCAGGGGTGCTCACAGCAGTGGAGTAACTGAGACACACCTTCCTGCTGGGCTGGAGGAGGGAGAGCTGGAGCAGGAGGATGGTCAGTTAGGCAAAATTAGTACATCTACTAACTGCAAAGAGGTTTTTGATAACTGTTTAGTCTGGCTGGGCTGCTTTGGAAATTTAATAAAGGCTCAGCCATGTGAACTTTGAAATATTGATCGTTAGGCTCTTCTTTTATCAGATTTTTAGTCCATTCTTGTTTCTTGTCTCTCTTTCTGCTCTGATATAGGCAAGCTAACAGCAGGATCCCTGCTAGTTAACCCCCTTGAGCCACTCAATTCAGACAAGATCAAGGTCAAGATTGCAGACTTGGGAAATGCCTGCTGGGTGGTGAGTAGCCTGCTAATGACCTGAGGGATTTCCTGATTAGGGATGAAGCCTCCAGCTTGGGACACATGCAGTGTCATCTAGCTACTGAAATAGAAATACTTTAAATCTATAGTGTGTAGTTTCTGTCGCCCCCATGAGGAATTCTAAGTAATGAC
>NC_045739.1:11439097-11462579 GCF_008692095.1 Etheostoma spectabile
TTGGCGCGTACACATGATACTGGCCTTCCGTGATCGCACACCACACCCACCCACCCACCCACCCCTCCTTCACACAGTTGTTTGTAACACGGAGGATTTAAAAAAACATGGACTCTTCAGAAGAAGTCATTATGGCTGCTCGATTTTCTATGTGCGAAAGGTGCCGGATGACACCATTTTCTGAACATAGCCATACTGTGAAATACAGGGAGAGTTGTGTTGAGCTAAACATCTTAATTGACTTGTAGCAACTCATTTGGCAATGGTTTGAATTTGAAGGACGTTAATTAATAGGGCTGCAAAATTATGGCCAAAATGATAATCGCGATTATTTTGGTCAATATTGTGATCACGATTAAATATTACGACTATTTGTTGATTTTAACCAAAATTAATTTTATTGTCACGTAGGCTGTTTATAACTGCTTTCACATCCATATTATGCTACATTTTTCTTATGTTGAAGTTGTATGTTGTATAGACATACAGCTGCAACACATGTAAATGAAAATTAGCTATCTGAAATAAATAGCGTAGGATATATATTTTTTTTAATGTATCTCTGAGAAAGCTCCTTCACTTGTTTTCAACAATAACTGATTAAAAGAGATATGGAGAGAGAGGGAGTGCAATGGACGTATATGCTACTCACAGAGTGACGGCTGACTCATGAATAGGTCGAGCACGGGTCAAATGGCAAGTCAGCGGAGTTACACACGTCGTGTGTATGAAATGTCTGTATTGTCACTGCATTGCATTTTTATGAACTATGATATTCTGGCCTTGGGTCACATCTCTTGCAGATCCAGCAGCTCCGTCACACACGCTATTACTCTACAAACTGAAGTTAGTTGCATTCAATAACTTCTTCTGTGTTTTCCGCAGTGGCGGCCTCGATAGCAGTTACCAGTGGAGACACTGGTACAAATACAGGTTTGCCCCTCATGCTTAACAATATACAGCTGTTTTAATAACAAAACTTTACAGAAGAAATAGGTCATGTATTGCAAAATTAAACCATATCCATATAAACAACATTGCAGCGGATGCGAGGACGTTGGGTGCACCGGTGCGACCTACAGGAAAAATATTACTCGCTCCCTAGAGCCTTGTGAGTTAACAGGCACTAACTAGCACCAACTAGCACTGGTCAATGCTGTTGTCTTAAAAACAACACAGACGGGACAAAATGTTGCGTAAACTGGTAAACCTTGTGACCGACGTATAACCGACTATCTGTTGAATTTTCCTCACGTTGCTCTGTCCCTTGACTGTCTACATCTAGAAACTAAGCTGCGTGGTGCAGGGAACTACTCTGACTGGCACATGATCAGACAGGGGTTTACAAAGCGGTAGATTGGCTTTGTAAAATAACCTGGAGCGTTCTATGAAATGACTCATTTAAAAAATTGCTTGATCACGCACATTTGATTGTGGGAAGCCAAAATCATGATCGTGATTAAAATTCGATTAAGTGTGCAGCCCTATTCATTAATATGAAAATGTGATGCACTAAAGCTTTAAATCTTTCTTTGTTCAATTTGAAACTAAATTGGAGATGAAGTTGGATACAGTTGTTGGCTGCCACTCTTACATATTTTGGAACCCTTTTTTAGGATTTTCTTTTTTGTGTCTCTTCCTCTAAGCACAAGCACTTTACAGAAGACATCCAGACACGACAGTACAGGTCCTTAGAGGTGCTCATTGGTGCTGGATACAGCACGCCGGCCGATGTATGGAGCACAGCCTGCATGGTGAGAGAGATTGTACTGACAATAAACTATTGCACTATATCAAACCTAAGAACAAAATCCTAGTCTCTCTTGAAGTGTTGTGAGAGTGTAGCAGGTGATGCAAGGGAGTAAATATATCCCTTTATACAGTATCTTTCCTGTGTTTATGACGATTATTTTGTCTCCTCAGGCCTTTGAGCTCGCCACAGGGGACTACTTATTTGAACCACATTCTGGGGAAGATTATTCCAGGGATGAAGGTATTGCTGCAACTTTCTTTTCCTCTTTTTCCCCAGTTATACACCATTCATCCTAATTGATTCATTTATTAGTATTTTTGAAATGTATGCTTAACTGGTAAGTCATTCAGCCTTGCAGATAACGTTTAACAGTTATTTCTACTGTGAAAAGCCTTGTAGTGTTTTTCTTGCGTAATCGTGCCTCATCGGTGTTGTGTTGCCATTATGAGTTATTTAGATATATTTACATATCTAATAGTTTCACAGTAAGCATGACAAGTTGTGACATTTACTCCAAGTTATTGTGCAGTTTGCACATGTTGCAGTGAACTTTTCTTAAGTTTCCACAGTGTTAACATTTACAGTAAATGAGGTACTCTATTACAGTAATTTCCAAAGGTCTCATATTTAGAAGAAATTTAGATGTGAGTCATGTGATGATGAGTACCAACATTCCTGTGTTTATTTCCTCTAACACCTCAAACCATACTTTTGCTGTACTGGAGACGGGGCCATCTTTTATTCCCTTGCTCATTTATTCTTCATCTCTTCCTCACCCACTCTCCATTCCATATTTCATTGTTCTCATCCTTATGCTTCCGTTATGCTAATGTTGGTTTGCTTCTTAGCTTGAGATTTCTGCTCTGACTTGATTGATTGTGGCATGTCAGGCATGTGCTAAGATTCAACCTTCAGTTTACTGGTCATGAGGCTTTTATTCTTCCACAGTTTGCTCTGTTGTGTCTTTTATTAATCACTTATCCTGTATCAGAATTTGCTGCACAAGTGCATGTGTTTTTGATGGCTGATTCAATCTTGGTTTGTTTTCTGATATGAACGTAGAAAGGGGCCTACATCGGTTCAAATGTTTGTAGCTTTTGATATGAAAAAAATAAAGGTTTCTCATACATATGCTTTGTGTCAAACAAGGCTGTCATCATCCATTGTTCCTAATACATTGTTCCACATGACATGTTTGCCATCTCTCTCCTATCCCCTCTCCCATTTTCCATCTCCTTCCCTTTCCAAACTGTTACCCTCTGACTTTCAATCTCTCCTCCTCTGATGTGCCTCATTTCCAGACCATCTTGCTCTCATGATTGAGTTGCTTGGTAAAATCCCTCGCCACTATGCTCTGAGTGGGAAATACTCACAGGAATACTTCACCAAGAGAGGTATGCTACCCCTCTGTCTGTGGCTCACTCTGGAAAACGGTGGATGGGAGGCAAATGGGCAAGGTTTCTGTCAGCACACTCATATCTACCAAAGTTTTTGGTATGTGCAGGCCAGTGGGCAAAATAATGAATGCAGACCTATAAATCTGTTTCTTTGAACAGTGGTCATCAGACATTAAAGTGTCAGTAGTTCTGCCAAAGATTGCCTGGCACAGGTACAATCAGTTCCTACTCAATTATGGCCTTGGTTGGATACTTGATACTGTATTGATTCTTGTAGGGGGTGTTCTCATGACTTTTTTTCTTCCATGGGGTAGTCAAAGGCATTTAACTTGCAGTCCTGAAGTGTACATGAGTTTCAGAGTATAAAATGTATAGAAGTTAGCTTCAACAAGTAGAAGCATTTACACTACTCTAAAAATGATAAAAGAATCTTAGAAATATCTATAATCTGTAAGGGATCCCTGACTGGAAAATAGTTTGAGAACCTTTGTTCTCCAGATGCCTCTGTCAGGCAGTCAGTCATGTCCAAGAGCACTACTGCAGGACAGATGCTTGTTTGAGAGCTTGAACCTCAATCCTCATCTCTATGCTTGGAAAACCTCTCTGTTGCCTTCACTAAAGAACAGTCTTGATAAGGTCCCCTTTTTAATGATTTGGTGCAGTGATTAATCTATTTTATTATGTCTCTGAATCAGCGACACCCACCTGTGGCTGGATGCATTATGTTTTGGGGATGTTAGTCTGTCTGCATTCCCATTGTGAACATGATATCTCAGGAGCCTCTGGAGGGAATTTCTTCAAATTGGCACGAACGTGCACTTGGACTCAAGGATGAACTGTTGAGATTATGGAGGTCAAAGGTCAAAACATATTTTTTGGCCATAACTTCACTTCCTAATTCCCAGTTCCTAACTATGCCAACCTTACACACATGTCTAATTGGATCAAATTAAGTGAGGACCTTTTTATATAAAAAGGTCAACGACACTGTGACAAGGCTGAAAAAAAAAGTTAAGTTTAAGAACCTTACAGCTCATGTGTCTGGTGGCCATGTTTCATAACCAGATTTCTAACTGTAGGTCTGTGCACCCCGACCTCTTAAATAATCTGGTGTGTGTGTGTGTGTGTGTGTGTGTGTGTGTGTGTGTGTGTGTGTGTGTGTGTGTGTGTGTGTGTGTGTGTGTGTGTGTGTGTGTGTGTGTGTGTGTGTGTGTGTGTGTGTGTGTGTGTGTGTGTGTGTGTGTGTGTGTGTGGTCAGCCTGACCTCGCTCAGCCTTCCACCCACCCACCCAGAGTGGGCCTGTGTCCGGGACACTGTCTGACCAATCTGTTTGCTTGTCTTGTTCCTCTCCTCTTGTTGTTGTCTGCCATGTAGACCATATAGCGCTGATCATTGAGCTGCTGGGGAGTGTCCCACGCAAACTCATAATGACTGGCAAATATTCCAAGGATTTTTTCACCAAGAAAGGTAAAACAAAGCAGCATCAGTGTCAGGATTAGAGGTTTTCTGCCCAAGACCGCTTATATTTTCACTCCTCTGTTGTGTTATGTGAAATTAAAATGTTTTGACTTAAACTTTTATTGTTAAAACATTTCCAGTATTAGATAATACTACAATAACTGTTTTGAAAATACAGTGACGAAATAAAGTAAGAAATGTAATGTATACCATCTTTATATATTTGTAGAAGTGAATTTACACAGGGGAAATTGTTGTGCTGAATTCCTTCATGGCTCTCTGATGCAGCCCTGTCTGATTGTCTGTAGGAGATTTAAAACACATCACCAAGCTGAAGCCATGGGGCCTGCTTGAGGTGCTGATTGACAAGTACGAGTGGCCCCGTGAAGAAGCGGAGTGCTTCACTGACTTCCTGCTTCCCATGCTGGAGTTAGTCCCAGAGAAGAGAGCCACAGCCGCAGAGTGCTTGCGTCACCCATGGCTCACCCTCTAGTGGAGACTTACAACCTTTGCACCTCCCTTCCTTGCCACTCTCTCCAGAGACTGCAACAGATCACTTTCCAGTTTGGGCATATCAGATGAATATTTATTTCTCTTATTTTTTTGTTTCTTGTGTTCTTCTTATTGAACTAATGCTTCTGTGTATATTTGCTTTGTATTTGTTGGTTTTTCTCTGTGTGATGACGTTAGGAATCCAATGGATTACATTACTTTGTGGTCATGTTGGCTCGAACCTGCTGGGCCCCATTCACCCACCAAACTAAGAAAACCTGTTCTTGTACTGCTAGTGACTCTTCCTTGTTTGTTACACTCCTGCACTAAAACCCAAACAAATTAAGGATATGTAGCCTTTCTTGGTCATTTTGTGCCCTTTAGAAGGATTCGCTATCACTTCTTCTCTTGTGCATTTTCATTAGTGCTGTTTTTTTTAAATGAATTATTTTATCTTGTATTACAAATGTAAGGTATATTTTGTATTTGTAAAGTAGGCTTAGGAAGTTGCACACTGGGTTGATATTTACACTGACTCTGGTAATGTTAACAGCAGTTTCTTACTGAGACATCCGCTGTCTGATAATTTAGGTCGTATTATTTAGCCATAACAAGTCCGTTGTCACCTGGTACCTAGTGTGGTTAGTTAATTATAATAAATGAGATCTTTCATTCTCATGGGAGTCTGGTATTCTCATACAACTAAAACAATTCAGGAATATAGTGTTTTAAAGGTTTCAGCAAGACCACATGTTAAGAAGCCCACTTTAAAGGAGAAAAAAGTGAAAATAAACTGTATATATCTGTACCAAAGAGTTTGCCTTTATGTATATTACAGTTATGTACAGTTTTTAACAAATCTTATATCTTCGCTAAGAATATTTAGCTGGATAGCTGTGTTTTAATAAAGAGTATGGAAGATGTGTTCAAGCTCAGTTGTATGTATTGCCACCTGTTTAATAATGTTTTTACCATAGAACAGGTGAGATCTGATGTTATGCAATGGTGTCCCAAATTGATCCTATCAAAGTAAAGTATCTATTGAGCCTAGGTAAAAACTAAAATTACATCAGTGTCAGATTTAAGAACATAGACTTTGTGTAAGTTGTTGATTTACAAAACTGTACAACACCATACAATAAAAACAGATGTTCATACAATACAAAGTGATTGTGTTGAGCTCTTTTTTATTAGGTTTTTACATATTTGAAACTGCAGTTCTTGTCAGGATTATAAAGCAGTAAATAACTGCTGCATTTCAAATAACCAAAAGACAGGTGAGTAGTTTGACCAAAACTACATCATATCTCAGGATGCTTGTTCATTGAATCTGCATCTGCATCACACTGATCCTGAAGGTCTATGTTCATCAGGGGTTTTCTGTAAAAGAGGGAAAATGCTCCGATTAGATCCCTTAAATGGATTTAAGGCACTGGGTGTGTTGGGTTGCAACTCAAATGCCTAGTTAGTCATTTATCTTATATTGATAAAGTTGTGGTAAAATGTGTTTTATGTTGAAAATGTGTATCAAATATGATACAGTAGGTATTTATGGAAAAACAAATCATCCTTATTTTGCATTTCATAATGTTCTAATGGTTTTATTTGTGCCCAAGCTTAATTACTTAATTAAATCATTAAAGATTAAATTGTACATAAGATAAATTTAGAGTGGACATTTTTATATGTATAATTAGGTTATCTCCAGTGCAAGCGGTGAAGTAAAAAGTGAAAAGGAAAGAGTAAACTTGTGTCAAAGTAGGAAAAGCATAGGTTATGGCTGGATTCCATTTAGCAGCTTCACTTTCAGGGTGCTGAGGCCTGTACTACAACCCAGGGTGGGATCACTTGTTACCGGGTTATCACTAAGGTAACTTATGCTGAATGAACCTAACCTCCTTGTGTTCTTCCTTTTATGACAAGTCAAAATGTCTTCTGTGGAAAAACCTAAAACCAGCATTCAGACTCCCCAAACCAAGCTCAAGAGCGGAGTTGGCTACCTCTCTGCTGTGGTCCATACCCACATCCTTTATCTCTTTGCATTACCTGCTCCTCCCTCCACCTCGAAGTCATCTGGCAGCAGTTTGTCCTGCCGGTTGCCGAGGGTGAAGGACAAAAGTGCCAGGAGGATGGCGTCCAGGATGCTGATGATGGCCAGGATGTAGGCCCAGCGTACCGTACAGTTCCCCAGGCTGTACTTATCCGTCTTTTGACCACACATCCTTTTCACCTCTGGAGAGTCCCAGCCGTCCGGGTAGATCATGCAGCCCATCACCATCAACGCAGCTGTGGGGGAAGACAGACACCGAAATAGTGAAGCCTTGCAATAATTACCCCTTGTGTGCTCTTACTTTAATAAATAATTATTAAAGAGTTTCTTCTGAGCCCCCAGTGCAGGTTAAGGCATGATGTAGTCCCATAAAATGCCAAAGGTTTTATGTATTTATGGTGCCGCAGCAAAGGATGCTCAGTGGGGCTGTTTGCATGATGTACTGTTAGGTGTTCTTTAATGTTAAAAGCTCTTTATCTGGTAAAGTGTCCTCTGGGCTTTTGCTATAGTTACTGTACAAAGTTAGATTAAAATCTGAATTTTGCAGATCAAGTATGCATTTCAAGGAACTGGCAAGTTAAATACAGTGGTGGAGTAAATAAGTGCATTTACTCAAGTACTGTTCTTAAGTTAAAAATTTGAGGTACTTTACCAGAGTCTTTTCTTTATAAATTTTCTTATTTTTAATTTTCTTTTTTATTCTTCTCTACTACATTTCAGAGAGAAATATTGTATATTTACTTGTACACATGCAGTAAGTAATCCATTATCTGACAGCTTCAGTTACAAGTAGTTACTCTAAAATATTAGATTACTCTAAAAATTAAGAGTTTTGCACACAAAACATGTAGAGTTTATAAAATATGAGTTTTTCTCCTATCCAGCAATGTTGTGTGGAAGGACCAATGTGGCAATGGCAATGTGAGACTAATCATCTTATGACCTCTCAGATTTATCTGGTGAACCCATGGATGAGCCTGACCCCTATATTGGAAACCATTAGAAAAAAATCTCCTGATTGTAAGTAAATGCCTGCTTGTTGTATCAGTATTAAAAGGCAATATATAATATAGCAATCAAACTTTTACTGCGGTAGAGTACTTTTACTTTTGTTTCTTTCAGTATGTTTTGTTCTTAATACTTATACTATATGTGGCTGGTTTCCTGAGCCCTGGTGTGTTTCAGGTGTGAGTTTAGTTTTCAGTTAACAACACAACAACGGATCTTGTTACATGTAATCAATCCACCATCAGAGGTGTCAGAGTCTGGCCTGAAACTGGATCCCTTATTGGCTTCCACAGTGAGGAACAACACATTCAGTACAAACACACTCCTCGCCTGAAACCAGAGAGGTGAGAAGATGAGTTTATCACCTCACACTCAGTTTAGAGGGAGCAGTTCAGAAGAGAGTCTCACTTATCCTCCAGACTCTCTGCTCCTTTTCATAGGTTAGATATTCAGGTGCTAAAAAAACAAGGTATTGTAGAATGTGTACTTTCCTTACAAACTGTATAAATGTGGTCTTTATTTGGATAATAAGATGCTGACACTAAAGCAACTGCAATGTTTTAAAAAGTAGAATAAGTGGTGGACATGGAGTTTCTCCACAGACATTTGACCTTTGACCTTAACTCTGAATATGCAAAGCAACAGACTCCTTTGTTTTTCAAACCTCCATTTTAAACCCAGGAAACGTTTTGGTGACATAGTACATGGTATTACATGTCAGTTCAGTATGAGTGTTGTACTACAAGATAAAATGTAATGTTGGCTACTGTTTTTTTTTAATTACTACTACTTAAGAGAAGTATTGATTCCCCAATGTTAAAATACTCCATTACAAGTAACGGTTCTGCATCAAAAAAAGGTACATACAGTAAGTATTACTAGCAAACTGTAGGCCTACTCGGTATTAAATGTGTAAAAGTAATCATGATGCGGAATGGACTATTTCATTGTATTAGATTAGTATATACATTAGCTTATATATTATAATTACTACTGCACTTGAAGCTAGTTTTAACGTCTTTATATGCTGTTTAGTAGGTTACTTTTAACAAGAACTATGCGTCATATTTTATAAATTGATCTTTTTTATGTGAAATCTTAATCTGAACAGTAACCCGAATTATAACTGTCAGACATAAGTAGTTAAGTAAAAAGTACAACGTTAACCTCTGAAATGCAGTGGACTAGACGTAAAGTAAAGAGCACCGTCTTCCTGACCTGAGGCCAGCTGCATCCACGCACAGATCTTGTAGACGTTCCCGGCGTTGCAGAAGAAGAACAAGCTGAAGCAGACCATAGTGCCCACAATCAGCAGCATGGAGGTCCCCACGAAGAACATGGCGGTCCTGAAGGCCGGTGAAGGGATGGAGCTGAAGTCGAACACGCTGCCCTTGCAGATGAGCTCCGAGGTGAGCGCGTTGCCGATGCAGTAGTTGAAGAGGCCGAAGTAGCCGGCCTGCGGGGTGTTGACGCTGTCCCCGATCCAGTAGGGCTGGATGAAGACCACCATGGTGATGATGACAAAGCAGATGGTGAACACGGCCCACATGACGCCGATGGCTCGAGAGTTTCTCACATAGTTGGTGTGGTAGATTTTCGCAGCTTCCTGGGCTGGAAGCAGATCCATTTTAGCGAGCTTCTCTTAAGTATTTCTCAAATTATATCCGTCTTCAGTAAATTTAAACATTTTTCAAAACTCAATCCACATGTCCTGAGTCTTTAAACTCGCCACATCCCAATCACACTAACACCCGTTGCATCTGTGGCTGCTTTGCATTGAAGGACCTGGCTCAGGATTCAGCACCTTGGACAGCACCCTCACCTCTCTAATGACGTTGCTCTGACGTCAGGGTTTGAAAGAATAAGAAACAACAAATAAGATAACCATTCTCTACGTCCTTCCCAAACCTTAACATTGTTTTTCTGATTGAATTCAGTTACATGGCTGCATTTAACCCTTATGACTGAGAAAACATGTCAACACACATTGTTATATTATAAAGAGTTATTTTCTGTAACTCCTGATTAAGGTAGCTAGCTACATTAACTTTAGTAATGTTATTGTTGGTTTATTATGTTTAGGTACCTTATTTTTGATAGTAAATTTAATTGACTTGATTTTATCTGATAATTTTTTACACACTGGGATCTTAAATTGTTTAATAATTTCCATGGCCTGCTGAATGTCTGTCTCTTCAAAATATTCAATAAAGAAACAAAAAACAAAAAAAGATAACCATTGAAATGTCTAAGGAACTAGGAGGCATAAAAATCGTACATATGTAGAATCTAAACAATAAACGTCTATTATCATACAACTAAATGTGAAAGTACATCTTTCTTGGAACACATATCCTAGCTAACCTGTAACGCTTGTGTTTGCTCTAAAAGTAAATGGAAACAGAAAGTTACTTTTGGTTCAAACTATCTGATCATCACCAACAAAACAACCGACGTGTAAGCTTTATTGTTCAGTGGTCATTTTTCATATCCTAACTTTAATTTTACTAGATTTTGTTGTTGTTTTAATTAAGAACTTGTACAAGTTTAGTAAAACTCCTTTTTAGTCCAATGTTTTAAATGTCATAACGTGATATTTAGTGGATTCTGCCTGACAGTTTGCTGAGGTTTACCGTTGACACAGGGAGGATTAAAATAAAGGTTTGCAGATGTCAGATTTAATATTACGCCAGCTGAGTCTTTTTATTGGATTGCTGCTTATCTGAAAACGTACTGCCATTGACATGAACACAATAAGGAAATATATTTTGATTGATTAAAATGATTGTTGTTGCGTAAAGTGTTGGGAATTCAACAACGTGAAGTCTGCTTAGAAATGGCACAGATGTGAAAACCTGACACATGTGGAAGCTTTCAATCAAACAGCACAAAGCCAGATGGTCTGTGATAATTCATACCAAGGCGCTCTCTCTCTCTCTCTCTCTCTCTCTCTCTCTCTCTGTCTCTCTCTCGCAATTCAATTCAAATGGGCTTCATTGGCATTCAGGTTAATAAAGTTAATAATAACAATGTTGCCAAAAGCATCAACATACAATTTGTCCAAATTTGAACAGAACACAATACAGTTAGTTTCAATAACACAATAATAGGATGGATTTATATAAATTACATAAATCAATATATATACATAAACATTATGAAATAATGAGTTTTTTTTAGATTAAAAACTGTAACTCTCATGTGCTGCAGCCCCACTTTCTAATCTTTTTCTTGTTATGTGCCATGTTCAGTTTGGGATGACAAGTCTTGCCCGAGGCTAACGGGGCAGCCGGACAGGGCATGCCACACACCATCTGTACTCTTTACCCTCCAGTCGGTGTTCATGACAAGGAGCTTGAGGGCCTTCTACATGACACTGTTCCATGTGAAGACAAAGTATTCAGGGATGAGCATTTGTCCTGCGTCGCCACGGGCTCCCTGACAGATCCCTGCAGCTCAGGAGGGACAATCAGCTGCTGGTGGGGGGTTACAGAGAGGGAAGCACGAGCTCCGCCTGAAAGACAGAGAGAGAGGAGGGGGAGATGGAGAGGAGACGTCAAAGCTTAGATAAAAAGTCTAATCAAACTCAGCCTGTGGAGGGAAAATGTGGGGGAGCTGCTCTAATGAGGCATAATCCCTGATACAGTTGACAGCCTCTGACTGTCGCATCACGATTTCATCAAGCCTGCTGTTTCTTCAGAGACACCTTGAAGAGGAGATGTGGTGCAAGCAACATCTTGGTGGAAACATGGCAGAAGACAGTGTGTGCATCAAGGCTTCATGCACACACAAACACACAATACTTTACACCTTAAGGAGGATTAACCTTTTTATTAGTCTTTATTTGTTTTCTGACATAAAACCTTGTTCCAGGCTATGATGAAGTCAAAATAATCAAAAATCCACTTATTTTGCACTCAGAGCTCCTGGTTATGAACTAAAATATAAATCTGTGTCCATATGTTTTTGGCCAAAGCAGAGATGCTGTGTTATAGCTTCTAAATGAAGATGATTTGTGATGTCTATGTTGATGGTTGATGGGCTGGATGAATTGCAAAGGTGAAAATTAAAGCTCTCTAAACCCATTTCAATTTCACAACCTTTATGTCCCGTCACAGATAGGATCTGACATTAGCAGGAGGACAAAGGTTGTAACCCTTTTCTCGCCTCATTGCTCATAGGTTTGATTTTAAAGGTGCCACCATTACGTGAATATGAATGAAAGTAGCATTTCTCTTTCACTTTACTGAGAAGGAAATTTAGTTTGCATTGGCTTTGTTGTCATTCCACCATCTGTCACTCAATAATGTTTTAGCTCAGTTTAACACAGATCTTTTTTAAACTTTTCTTTTTTGTCCCATGTTTAATGAGCACTCTGTTTGTACTTGGTGATAGCTGGCTGCAAATCCAATTTCATCAGCAGCTGAATTAACCTCTAAGGAAAACAAAAATGAAATAAACCTTTTTCCTCGTAGTGTGTTTACCCAACTAGGCTACTATACTTTTTGTATACACATTTGTACTTGTACTTTACTTGAGTATTTCCATTTTATGGCAAGTCATATTTTTATTTCACAACAATTCAGATGAAAAGATTGTACATTAATTGCAAAATAAGATTTTACACACAAAACAAATGATGAGTGTATAACATGCAATGCATTGATAAGGATTAAACTACCCAGCAGTATGTGAAATACTTTTAGAATTAGCTCCACCTCAACTAGCTACAACCGTATAATGCTGCATCAGTAATAAAAATTATCTAAAGTTGTAATGTATAATACTTTTATAAGAGTCAGAGGGGCCATAAATAAGTACTTTTACTTTTGATACCTAAAATACAATTTGCTGATAATTAATATAACGTTTTCAAAACAGGATTTGCACCAGGAGTGTTTTACATTGCAGTATTGCTACTTTTACTTGAGTAAATGATCTGAATATCATATAACAACTGTCAAACATTTATATTTTGCCTCCAGCATCAAAGACTATGTCTGTGGTTATTCAATTAAATGTAAATTGATTTGGGAATTACAACAAAATATCAACCGAAATAATGAAGACTTTTTACAAAGACACATTTTGGTTCTTCTAGTAAAAGCCCCCAGATAACAAAGGAGTCCACAAACCAACTGAAGTAAATCTGAGGCTTTTGGCTCCCTGGCGGTGTTTGGGAATCCACCAGCCATCACCTCATCCAGGCTCTATTCTTTTCCCCAAATGAGGATTTACTGAGTGCAACCAGCTGAAAATCAACCTGAATTCCTGACAGACGCTGTGTATATTTTTAGCCTGTGTAAACAGTAGAGATGTGACAAGAAATTAAAGGAGAAAGTGAAGACATGTATCAAAGTTAACCAACCAGGGATGTTGCAATCACTGTTTTACCCACTACGACATTCAAACAACGTCTTTGTTTTATGACAATTACCTAAACTTTTATGTCTTAAAAGTGAACGTGAAATAATGAATTGATGTTATAACTAGAGTGATGGGATCACACCAGCCACAATGCCAAATTTGGCCAGGAGCATAAAGTGGGGTCAGTGGCCCCTAACCTTCCTACCTACTACCCCCTACTACCAACACCATTGCATGGACCACATACACCTATCTTTGAACTTGGCCTTCATTTTGATCTACTCAAAGTTTTGTGACTATATCTTGCACGTTGTCACGCTATTGCGGTGTTAAAATCTGTCCACAGACATACTAAAGACAGATAAATACCTGGTAGTGTACTCAAAACCTAAAACCACCTCTGTGGTAGTTCCTACTACAGTAGGTGTCTTCAGGACCACATTTTGCCAAGATGACACACACACACAGACACACACGCACAATCACAAGGTGAAAATAATACCAGACACTGTTAAATAATCCGCCAGTCTGGCATATATCCTGATATCTGAAGTGAACAAGGACATCAGTACATTTGAAGACTCTTCTATTGAGCATATGATTTAAAATCCAAAAAAGGCTAAAATTCTACCATTCCAGCTCATTGTTTTGCTTTTTTGGCTAGCAGCTTTACTCTTGTGGTTAAGTCTCAGTGCTCTCACTGTTGTTTCCAGCTGCACCCGACAGCTGTTTTCAGCTGTTTTTCCAAAAACCCTTACTAACTTTTCAGTGTTAATCCAGTTATAAATATGAAGTCAAGTTTATCCAAATCTGAGCTAAATAAACAGATGTTGTTATCAGCCCCTCCAGAGCCTCATCAACTCTAATCAATGGACAAACCACAGACAAAGTATTTAAACCCTAAATACTCTCAAAACTGAACTCATATTAACTGCTGAGTGTGACCTGTGATCAAAGTGGAGTGAATATGTATTTTGTACACTGGCAACACATGGCTGATGTGCACAGGCAGTTTAATTGCAGCACTGCTTAAAGAACGTCTTCAAGTTTCCACAAACCTGAGGTGAACCTCTGCAGGTTGTCATTGCTTAGGTATTGTGCTTGTGTATGAATAGATTCAGTTACCAGGCATTAAACCTCCCCCGGTCCTTTTGTAAATGGGCAAGTTGCACTTCCTTGGTTCATTATATTTCTTTCCATAATCCAATATGAGGTGTGTGAGCTGTTGTAAAATGGCCTGTGGCACTTCTAATAACCTTGGCAGTTTTATTACATTTATGACCATCTTTCATCAAATGAGCGACATGCTTATTCCGTGATGTGATTGAGGTCTGGTGCTGAGGCCGAAAGCAGAGTATCATTGTGTTTTTCTGGGAATGTGACAGGTATTCTATCACCATTATATGTTATCTTTGCTATATTATTGCTCAATGTTATGTGCCTCATCTTCCTCCCCACCAACGTGTCTGTATATCTTAGTTAAATATGCTGTTCTCAGGCATTGGATTCATAACAAACAAGCACTACAGTAGATTTTGATGCCAGTACCAATTAGAGATGAAGAGGCATTTCATCTAAATATTACCTGCCTTATAAACTCAGGCACTGATTTCTTTCATGATTGGCCCAAAGGAGGGTGATGCCATAGTTGTAGGAGAATAACATGGGTTAGTCTTCTCTACTCAGTATTCAGTTTAATGAACCACTCCAATCAGTATGCAGGAGGGTTGCTGCAGGTGGGCAAACTGACTCTAATGTATCTCTGGTATTTCTTCGTTTCTACAGTTTTAATCTCACTGGTGTTCTGCATTCTGTAATAACCTTCTAACCACCCCCTTGGGTGGCATCAATAACCTTCACCCTCAGCTGTACTGTGGCTTTGTTTCCCTGCAGTAACAATGTGTGAAGATAATGAGCTCTGTGAGTTTAGTGCAGGTGTTGTAATGGCTGCAGCGGCTCTGCCTAGGAAAAAAAGATGAGCGCACACATTTTTGTACTCCTCTCAGGGAAACAACCCAAACCTTATTCTCCCCTCCCTGAGGCCTGACCCCATACTAATGTTGTCTCCCTTTCGTTACAGCACCGCAACTTCATAGATGCTCTTCCAGCCAGCTCTGAGGACAGTTTTCTCTCATCCCGTCTCTGATAGAATTGGCCTGGTTTGGAAGCAGAATGCAGGAGCCGATCCAGAGCTCAGCCAGACGCATCTTGTTAAATCAGACAATGGAGCACAATGGGCTTTCACACCCTCAGGGACCCAGCACCAGTGTATGTAGGGTAACTGAGGCATCCGCAATGGTTACAACTCTTGGAACGTGTGTTTGGTGTCACACTAATGAGATTATTTTCACCATCACAGATGCTCTGCTTTTGTGCTAAAATAAAACAGAAAATACCTGAAAGTGCTTTATCACTCATTATGTTGATGAAAAAAAACCTTTCATTTACCAAGAATGTCCAAGAGAGGGCAGTATGTCATTGAATGTATTGAGTTGGGTCACTTATTAGCATGTATGCACAGATGATAGATCCAAGAGAGTGCACCTCCTACTCTTCCACTTAAACAGCCAGACCAGGATCAGTTCTTAGGGTTCAAATGTATATGTGTACATGCAGTGTTTACACAGTCACTTGTAATAGACAGGAACATTTATTTCAAAACCAATATTAAACGTTCCTTTAGAGAGTTCTGTAATGGTGTTATCTTATCTTTTGATGTTAAACAGGACCCTGAGTTTATTTTACATAAATCCTTTGCGGTGTAATGTTCAATCTTCAAGACTGCTTGTATAATTACACAAAATCATTAATGACATTGATTGTCATATTCAAACACCTACTTTAAAAGTCATTCCTTCCCTGTCTTTTGTCCTCATTTAAGTTTGTCATGTGGTTATTTACTGGATGTCTTGCTTGCAGATTCTGGGATTGAAGCCCAGTGTGTTTATGTGTATGTGTGTGTGTGTGTGTGTGTGAACATAATATCAAGTGAGATAGGGTGATCATCCAGTCCTCCTTACAGACTGAATCCCTGTGAAAACACTGCTGCTGCTTCTACCAAACACAGCTGCTATTGGTGCAATGACACCAGCTTCATCTCCGAGCTGCACACGTTCTGCATGAGATATCAGGTATGAGGTGCATTTTTGCAAGGACACGTGGGGCAAGGAGGCATATTTATCTCAGTGGGTGGATCTCATTGTTATTCTTTTCTTTTCCAACCTTCTAAAACCTGAGACTTTGAACTTTGATTGCCTGTGTATACTTTCACATGATTAATAACAGAAGCCCTCCAGTGATTAAAGAAAACACACCTACAATTTCAATCATGATGTGTAATGCCCTTTTGAAATGTCACCATCAATTTGTCTGTCAAGTTGACAGCCGCCACACAGCAATCTATGTTCTCTCTATTCTTGTATGTGCTTATTTAGCTTTTGTGTTGTTTGCCTTTTGTTCACTTTTAGATTGTCACTACATGTGTCTGTTTTTTGTCAGTGGATATGAAGGGAGGCTCCAGGAGTTGTATAACCATGTAGCGTATAACCCCCCCTCAACAGTAAAATTTGGAGAGGCTGTGCCATGAGAGCTGTGGGGAAATTCTTGCTGCTAATTGGACTGTGAAGGATTTCTGCTGCAGATTCAGCCCACTCTCCATGTCTTCTTCTTCCTTGGGAAGTTTACTCCACGGATTGTAAAGGGGTATTAGTTTACAGCGTGTCCTCCATTTCTCTCTCCTGTGTCTGTGTCCCAATTTCAAACAATAATTGCGTTACAACAAAATAGTCACAATATACATCATTTGCTGTTACCAGAAATCAGTGTAGTTTACAGTTTTGTTGCTTACTAAATGTAAATAATGCAGGACATGCACTGACAGATGTCAAACAAACTCCCAATTTGGAAAGCTACTGCCAGTTAAAGGAATAATTTAACATTTTGGGAAATGAGCACATTCTCTTTTTTTGGCTGATGGTTGGATAAGAAGATCAAGAGGGCTTCTACGTGTAAAGCAAGAGCTAGCAGGCGGTTATCTTAGCTCTGCAAAGTAAAAAACACACATTTTGGGGCAGCCTCCAGATCAACCAGTAAGAGCGTTTGCTCCACATGAGCTGTGTCCTGCAGCGGTGTAGGGTTTGAGTCTGGCCCTTTGCTGCTTAATATCCCCTGTCTCTCTCCCCCTTTCCAGTATACGCACTATCACTGTAATAAAGGAAAAGAATCCCCAAACATTAATCTATAAATAAAAAAACACGTGTTTCTTTAATTTGTTTTAAAGGAGGTTATGTGCTGAACTATTTCTTGGCAGGGCACAGTTACTTCCTTGATTGTAGTTGTCACTTCAAGGTTGCCAGGCAGATTTTGTTACCTTTGAACAAAGCCAGGCTAGCTGTTTTCTTGACACTGTCTGCCCCCAAAAAAGAAAGTTCACAAAACCTATTTCATAAAATGTTAAACTCATCTTTAAAAAAAAAAGAGTTAAATTGTTTTGCTTAGATTTAATCCTTAATTAAGGATGGTGTCAACCACCATCTAATACTTTCATTGTTAGTTTAATTAAGAGTTTTAATGTGCCATGAAATAGCGGCTGCTTGGTGATGATGCCAGTCCATGATAAGGGACTGTAAACTGGGATGAGAGTGACTGGATCAAGCTTTAAAGATAGTTGCAGGTTATGCAAATACATTTCTATTCTTTTCTCTCCTTATTTACGATTGAGTAACATTTGGTGCTGCTGTCCTTATTTTGTGGGGTATTTCTTTACCATGGATTTACTGTTTGTATTAGCATTGTGAGTTGATTTATCACAGTGATGGAGGTGGCGGCAGAAAAGAGTCCAAAAAAAATGCTTGGTTTTACATCACTTTCCACAGCTGGGCATTTAGCCATTGACTACTTCTATTTTACCTACAAAGGAAAGGACCGGCACTCCATCACAAAAAGCAGTGGCTGTGGCTAAATACTGGACCGCATGAATGGGGATCTAAGAACTTTACTGGGCACTTACTGACCCAGTACAAGCCTTCAATGTTTAGCTTTTCTGTTTCTTCCCTAACAAGCACTATTTAGGTATCTTAATTTCAAGTCCTTTTGTAATCTGGCCTACAGGTTGTTCAAATAAACACATACTGAAGATATCTCTGTTTTTCACAGAGAGTACATATGAAGGGAATGTAAAGGCGTGATGGTTTAAGCTGTGCCTATAAAGGACAAACTGTAAACATTGTGTGATGGTAGAAAAGTGTTGTTGTTACACAATATGTAAGTGATGAGCCCCTTCACGTTGTCACTGTCAACTGGTTTGACAGCAGAGTATAATGGAGGTGAGTGAGTTGTCATTTCTATGGAAACTGTCAAGTGGCAACTGCTGCTGGTAGTGGGGTGGTAAGGAATAGCTCAAGGGGTTAAAGACTGCTGGCATTAACGACACCACAGCAGGTTTGTACAGCTACCCACACTTGCCACTGATGAGTTTTTTTCCCAGACAGAGATGACTTCCCCGGGCCCCCTTTGAAGCCCATCAACTCCTAAAATCACGCTGCTCCTGTAATGAGGAAAACCATAATAGCAAATCCTGCTCTGAGGGTCCTCAGGCTGTGATGGCTGCACCGGAGGGCATGTGCACAGAGAGTGCAGTGCTTCAGCTGGCGAGCATCCTTTCCTCATTATCTAGATGTGAGTGCCACAAGGGTAGAATAATGCAGAGGGTGTTGAGTTACATTAATCATACTGTCACAGATATGTACAGGTCCACTACAGAGACAGGAGTTCACATCCTCACATGTCCTCACTCACTCAGCCACAGTGGTATTTAAGCACATACCACAGGACTGTGAGCACTCTATATTTTTCTTCTTTGCTGGCAGATGCCTTTTGATAATATTATGGGATCTGTGCTGTAATGGTATTCCTCCTTTGCAGCCTCATTGGTGCTCCCCTGCACCTGCATTTGATCTCTGTGTGGGAGAACTCCTGCTATGTCTCCTCAGTGAGCCATTGGTGGTGTACTGTGCCTGCTGTGAGTCTTATCTTGCAATATTCACATATCACTGGCTGTGTTTTAATTTCCACCCGTACTGCACACAGTGCACAGGGGATAAATGCAATGATTTGCATGGATATAGCTTTGAGAAAACACTGTGATGAAAGTCCCTCCCACCCACACTGGAAAGCAAACTTTGATCAGGGCTCGGAGGGAAAAATCTCCATGCCTCCGGGCTTCGCAGGGGCAGGATGCTGCAGCATTTAAGATTAGACCCAGTGCTTGTTGAACAAACAGAGGAGGTCAAAAGTGGGGCTCACTTTTTCTATTGTCCCTAAAAGTTGTCTCACCCATGGTGGTGATGCCACTTACTAAATCAGGTTTTATTAAGCATCTAAATCATTCTTATTTCATTTAAGATGAACAGTGGAAATGCTGAGTTTCAATCCACACAAACTAAATTGCTTCAGTTAGCATCCTGAGGTAGAATGATTAGTGGCCGTGTTACTGTTGCATGAAAAGCTAAAATGGAAAAATTTAGATGGATGAACAGACGATATATTTCTCTCAGGCTCCCTGCCTCTGAGGTACTTCAGTTTATTTTCTTTATTGATTGACACTGGACACCTTTACGTTTGCGGTTCATGCAAGCAGACAATAATAAAGGAATCTTTTGCAATTTGGTTCCTGAAAATGACTTGTAACTCTGTGGAAGCTGCCAAGTAGTCACAAGTGTGTATGGGCTTTAATGTACTTCTATCTTTGTGAGAACCATTTTAGACATGTCTTCAAATAGAGGAGATAACCAGCAACCAGTCCTCTCTACTTCCAGAGTGTCTTTGAGGGCTAGTTTGGTATTAAGGTTTGCCATGTAGTTGTGATTTTGATGGTGTTCTCACAAGTAAAGTAAAACCAACATGTGTGTGCTATTGTACATCTGTCTTTGTGAGAACAAATTTGAGTTTCAACCCTGACAGATGGAAAGATTTCATCATGTCTTTATTTCTTCAGAAAGCTGTTTGAGGTTTTAAGGTTTAGTTGTAGGGTTAAGATTAGAATTAGGTTTCAAACTTCAGTCAGTCAAACCTCAGAAACAAGCTCTGAACACAACATTGACATTTATCATGATATGTGGAACTTGTTAGCATACAGTTTCTTA
Source organism: Etheostoma spectabile (assembly GCF_008692095.1). Taxonomy (NCBI): domain Eukaryota; kingdom Metazoa; phylum Chordata; class Actinopteri; order Perciformes; family Percidae; genus Etheostoma; species Etheostoma spectabile. The sequence continues at coordinate 11,459,766 of NC_045739.1, forward strand.
TACATTCTGAAGCAACTTTAACATTTACTATTTCATTTGTGTCTTGTTTCTGTGCAAATTTAAGCCCACTCCCCTTATAGCTATTGGTCTCTCCTAACTCTTGAGGGAAATATCTGGCTCTTGAGCTGCTAAACGCTCCACCAAATGTTCTCTACTGGGCTGGATGCATACAGTGGGTTTTCAAAGCTTTTTTTTTTTTTTCTTAGAAAACAGCAGCCTGACACTGCTGAAAAAAATGCTAATGAGAGCAGTGAGAGAGAACCAAAGCAGTAAAGTTATGGGCAGTAGAAAACAAACAATGGTTTGAAATGCTTTGCAGAATTTACTGTATCTGTAGGTTTGCATTGTTATGGGTGATCAGCTGACAACCGACACTGCAATCAGTCATTTTGTGAACAATAGGAGGAGAGAGTGCCTGTTATGAATTTCGGTTTAGTCTTAGTGTCTTTTCGTATTGCAGGAAACAGTTTGCATAAAAGACCATTGAGTGTCTGGAGGAGAACAGTATAGGCTGCTGTGATTTATTTCTCTGAGAATCAGCAGCTACAAATACTTCAGTCAGTCATGATCATGAGGTGTGGTTTCAAACTACTAAGCTTCAAGGATGCATCATATGTTAACTTTACCAAACATAAAGTAGAAGAAAGAGAATCTCAGGAAACTCATCACAACTTTTATTTTACAAGTGACCATAGGTATTGCAGAAGACAGCCAGCCTTGGACCTGATGAACATGACTACAACAGCTGAGAGAAAAACATGTGGCAGGCAGGACAACACAACTCAATGAGCTGCAATGAGATGATGGCAACTAATTATAGAGTTTTCTCTTCCGCTCAAGGGGCTGTCTTATCATTAAGAGAGCCCAATGAATATGTATACGATGTGAGCACAGGGAGGGCTGGATCTAGGTCAGGCTGCTGGTGGATGATGAGTTGCCTCTGAAGTGAAGCAAGAAGACTTGTGGCAACATCACGTTATTGAGAGACACCCACAAGAGGCATGCAGATGTGAGGGACTTTAACTTTTCCAGATTGTGTCTCTAACAAGTTTACGGACTCTTTGCATTCATGGGGAGGCGGTCTTATCCTACTGAGAAGCCCTAAATGACTTCTCTGGGGATCATTTCTGTCTGTTACAGCTTGGCAATTAAATAGAGAAACTGGATGCATTGATTGGTCGATCTACTCACTCTGCAAACAGATTGTGAAATTGATATTACTACAAAGATGGTGAAGTGATGTCATGTGTTGCTGGAGACCAAAGATAGTCTTTGTTGTAGTTTGAAAAGAGAAAACATGGAAACCCTACAGAGTCCGATGACACAAATGAGTAAGAAATAGATAAAATGGCAACAATTTTAGCTGCATGGGTGAAGTACTACAACGACCATTCTGCTCGTGGTTTTGCCACCAGACAATAATTTGACTTATGTTATCAGCATTAATTGTACAAATGGCCCGACAGGCTGAGTTCAAAGTTAAAGTTTGCTTTGGATATGAGGCGGAAGAGAAACAGACCTGTCTGTTGAAGCCGGCCGGCCCACAGCTGTCACAGATGCCTAACCAACAGATCCGACAGAGGATATGAGAAAAGCCCCCAGTATTATTTTCTTTTATTAAAATGTAGGGCCTTTTTTTCTACCTCTTGCAATCAAACTTGGCAATCAATTAAAGATTATTTGACTCCTGCATGCATGACAGCACTCAATACATGTTATAATTTGTTTCTATTTCTTTTCTTCTTCTTTTTTTGAGGAAAACTGATTTGAATGATTTACCCTATGTTACATTTGCAGCATTTCAAAATAAAACCATAGAGAGACTAACCTGTGATCAAGGCATACTTATGTATCTGCAACTGTGACTGTAAGTCTCAATCTATTACATAGAGATTCACACCACAAAGAGATTTTATATGGGAATTCTGCAGCAGGTTTTAGCTGCAACATACAGATGAGACAGACAGTAATGCCAGTACGCACACACACACACACACACACACACACACACACACACACACACACACACACACACACATTCCCACATAAAGAAGCCCTGTCTTGTCATGCCCTCACACCTCACCATTTCTCTGTCAGAAGATGAACGAGCTAAAACTTCACACTCTTCCTCCCTGCATGCTTGCTGAAGCTCCATCCACCTCACATCAGTGCTGCTCAATGGGCCAGTGCATTGGAGCAGAGATGGACTATACTCCACTTCTCTGTTGTGTTTAATTTTTCTCTGTATTTTCATGTATGACTGTGGATCCACACTCTCCTCCCCTCATTATGACTTAAACATCATTGTGCCAGAGGGATTTTAATGCTCCCTGTTTCCTTCTCTTTGGAGAAATCACAGCACTGACAAAGTGATCTGGTCATCTAAAAAAGGATTATGACAAATGTATGTTTCCAGCCCGGCACAGGGGTATTGGTGATTTATTTCACAGAAAAACGCTGTTGAAGCTGTTCTCTTAGCCTTGCAGAAGAAAAACATCCATTTCAGGCTCAATGTTAAAATACTGTAGGCCTACAAAGTTCATTCTGCATAATCAAAAAACTTGTTAAAGTGTTCTGATTTGATCTTATTTTGTTAAATGTTTCCATGCTGTTGTCTTCTTGACTTTGTCAACAAAAAAGTTACTAATCTACAAAAAGGAAAAAGAAAAACATGGCTGGAATAATAGAACTATCAGTTACAAACAATTAATCAATACAAATGCCTGATAAGACATAGGACAAGTTGATATACAAAGTCAAAAGTAAAAACATGTCAAAGGCAAGGCAGCTTTATTTGTATAGCACATTTCAGCA
>NC_045739.1:11462589-11463129 GCF_008692095.1 Etheostoma spectabile
TCAAAGTGCTTTACATAAAACATTAAAGAGCAGTTAAAAACAAAAATAAAAGCAGATAAAATATGAGAATAAAAGTTACAGTGCAGTATAAGACATTAACAATTATTTAAAGAAAAGCAGGATAATAAAAGGTCTTCAGCCATTGTTTAAAAAAACTGAGAGTTGCGGCGGACCTGCAGTTTTCTGGGAGTTTGTTCCAGATACAGTACCAGTCAAAAATTGGCAGGTCCTAACTTTTGACTGGTACTGTATGTGGAGCATAAAAATGGAACGCTGCTTCCCCCCGGTTAGTTCCGACTCTGGAGACAGAAAGCAGACCTGTCCCAGACAATCTGAAAGGTCTGGGTGGTTCATAGTGTAGTAGCAGAACAGAAATGTATTTTGGCCCTAAACCGTTTAGTGATTTATAAATCAGCAAAGTACTTTGAAAGCAATTCTTTGAGGGGCAGGAAGCCAGTGTAAAGACTTCAGAACTAAAGTGATGTGATCCAGTCTCTTGGTCTTGGTGAGTCCTTGAGCAGCAGCGTTCTGAATCAGCTG
>NC_045739.1:11463139-11472265 GCF_008692095.1 Etheostoma spectabile
ATTGATTTTTGAGGGAGACCTGTACAGACACCGGTACAGTAGTCAATACTACTGAAGATAAAAGCATGGACAAGTTTTTCCAAATTCTGCTGAGACTTAAGACCCCTTGATATCAAAGTCAAGTCAAAGTCAAGACACTGTACAAGCAAGCAAAGAAAATGTGTAAACACAGTCGAACAAACACGAGATGTAATGAAAATACAAAAATGGTAGGCATCAACACATTTTTTATAGAACAAACAAAGCCTCATACGATCAGATCTTAGACTGCAAGAAGTTCCACAGTCAGTATTTTCCGTGTAATTTAATGCTGCTGTTTGATGCCAGTATGCAGCCACTGTGTGCCTTCAACTACTAAACTCTGTCTCTGGCCACTGTTTATCCTCAGTGGGAAAGAAAACAAAAATACTGAAAGTTCATTAATTTATTAGTTAGTACTAGTCAGTACAACAAACATTGCCACAGATGGCATACTTGTCCTTGAAAAGTGTGAAAAACTAAATCAAAACCAAAACAAATTTCCAGTTTTAGCAACAATCATCTGGAGAATTCATATCCAATATTTTTCCACTGTACATTTACAGTATGTTACTTCACAGATGTTTAATTAAAAAAAGATGCACGTTTTCAGACTGCACAGACAATAGATATTAGACTTTCTAGTGTGCTTGGTTTTAATCTAAATCTTTTTATAAAAACAGGAAATGCCAGCAGCTTTCACAGAATATGTTTTTTCTGTATATCATAACCTTCAGTAGAAGAATAATTATGCAGATGATTACTTGAATTGTAGAGTACCACAGCAGAAGAAGTACTCAATTAAAAGTAGAAGCCCAGCAAGATTTTGCAATTTTTATAATTTTAACAAATCAAATGACTGTGTGTAATTATGTGAAAGAGGTCCCTTGAAATAATAAATCCACAGAGAAGTATCACCACACTGCAGCTCCAGTAGCTTTCAACTCTCTTTTGGCTCACGGTTTTGGTTTAATTGCACATTTACTAAATATATTTGAGTCTTATTGCTCTCATCAATAGCCATATTCAGCAAAGAAGCTCTGATAAACCCACTGGACCTTGTCTGCCCCACCCTGCCTTTGAAGTTGGTGTAGACCAGAGCTAAAAGGCTGAGTAAATATCGGACTTTAATTTTTAAGGAACTTGACTCTAAACTAATGTTACTGTTGCTGTGTGTCTACTGTGTAACAGCCTTTTGAGCAGACTGAAAAGGACACTGTTCGAAAGCACAAGAGGATAACGTTACATGTGTGTGTTGCTTCACTTAACGTTACAGGTGAGACATTAAACTATGATCCAGAAAACTCCAGTTTGACTAAAATAGAATGAGGAGCTTGATGCGAAGACAGACGAGTCATATGTGACTTCAGGACACAGTGATGATGGTAGGCTACGTTGTTTTCTGGTCAAACCTTAGAATAATTGTCAAGACGTATTTTTTTCTTTATCTGCCGGATGTCCCTCACTTTCTGCTTCCTTTGTGTTTACTTTAAACTCGGAACCTCTCAGCAATGTGGCTCGCTGAAAATGACAAGTTTTCAAGAAAATGTGGATCGTGCAACAGGGAAGGCCAGCTTGGTTTGCTCAGGGAATGGTTGTACAGATTTATAAAGAATATGGATTTGCTACGGACAAAATACACATGTTGATAGACTGGTAAGAGCAAATTACATTTAACCCGTAGGCGGAATTTGACATTTGAGCCTGGGGGGCGAAAAACAAATAAAAGAACTGAGCAGCTGAGACATAGCCTACAACTTGCGGAACACAGCACGAGCACATATGGACAAAACGAACATGCTAAATAAACATATGTTTATTTTTAAAGCATATTTTAAATTACATTGTAACAACGTAACAATTTGCCGTTTTACAATCTAATCGTGGCACTGCTGTCTTGGAACAATAGACAGACGACGGCGGAATGCCCCGACACTTAAATTCAATTAAATGTAACAGTGAACAATTGTGTTGGATCTACAATCTGTTGAGATGCCTCTCCAAATGCAAGAAGGGTTTGTGGTGACTTTACATGAAACGCTACCAAGTCGTGAGTCGTGACTTAAAGTTGTAATTTACAGGCTGAAAACTGGGTCTCGAACGCAGCATTAGCTCCGCCCAGGACGATTGTGATTGGTTTAAAGAAATCAACCCCTGACCATTTTTTCTTCTACTCAGGGGTGCATGCTCCTGTTGCCAGACCTTCCTTTGCAGCACTGTGGAGATAGGTCTGGCAATGCGAGACTAAGCTAATTATTATTTCTTTATTTTTACAGACTCAAGGTCCAGATGATTAAAAACAAAAAAACACATTACAAAAGGGGTTCAGACCAGACACAGACATAAATACATATAGACAAACTGATCCCCAACAATATCGCAACAAGAAACACACATACATACAAATTTACCAATTGCAATGCTCAATGATTAAAACAAGTACAAAAGCATGTTCCAGTGATTCCATAGTAATACTAATGATAACACTGCACACCGGTTTAAAACTCAGTCAATACATTTGATGTATTAGTGTGTTAGTTTGTGTGTGTTATCTCGTACCCACACCTCTTAATATATTTGTACACTATAATTTATTATTAATTAAATGCATGGTGTCACTTTTAAGTCGCTAAAAAACTCCCCCGTGCTGATGTAAAATGTCTCTAGTGAAATCAGTTTTTGCTTGTAAATGGAAGTAGCATCTTCCCCCCCCCACTAGTTATTGAGGGGGCTACCAGTTTCATATTTGCCTTATTGGTTAATTTCAGTTTAGTTATGATTATTTCTTCTGGCTGATGTGATGACAGTATATAGACTGCATATACAGTAGTGTTGTATTAGTGTTAATGTGTGTACCAGTCTGAACGTAAAACAGCCATGATAGTGGAAAACTACAAGCCCTGTATTTATCTAAAACTGTTCTTTTGCTGTGTTTGCAGTTATTTAAAATTTTCGGTACCTGATTCAACATCATCATCATGATTCAGAGTGTGAAACACATGCATGTTGGTCCGAACATCCCCTCACCCTCTCCCCCCCCTTCCCTACACCAGTCTAAATTGCCAGGTGGCCAGGTGTGTGGAAGTAAGAAAATAGGCAGCATTTTTCTTTTTCTCAGAGCTTGAGAAACTTTTTGTTTCTCAAGCTCTCTTCAACCGTTAACATCACTGTCTCTGTCAACGTGCATTTGTACAGATGAGTGTGACAGTATGAATGCCTTAGAGAAAGGACATGACAGGCATGTCATGGCAGATTTTATACCACGCCTGGAAGTGTAAAGAATAACGTTAGCCTTTAGACATGGTCAGTCGACATGTTGTTCAAACCAGTTTGTTGTGAGCATACCCTTGCCTTAAGTCTTTGATTTTGTGGGGGCTGTGTATCTTGTCGCTTGTTCTGATGTTTTTCTGCCCCCTGGTGACCAAAATTTGATTGATGCAGCTTTAATGACAAGTAACCGCACCACAAGTACCACATTATACAATTCACGTCTTATTTTAGAGCCTGTAGTCAAGTCACCGTTCTCACTGTAAGGTTGTCATTTTCATCCTCTTCCGCCAGTCTTTGTGCTAAGCCAACCAGCTGCTGGCTGTAGCTTCATATTTACCGTACAGACATGAGAGTGGTGTCAACTTTTCATCTAACTCTTGGCAAGAGTTGTATTTCCCAAAGCCTCAGATATTCCTTAGCTGCGGTAGTCGACAAATTTGCTTTTTTTATAATTCACATACTAAATACAACAACATAGCATATGTTATTATATATATATTATCTTTGCTGAAAAAGTAACAGATGTCTGACAAATATTTTCCTCTTAACAAAGTTGTACCAAATAAAATATATACATTGCACATTGGTTGTAGGAGTTTGTACCCTGTCCTCTGCCCCCCCCACCCCAACACACACACACACACAACACACACACACACACACACACACACACACACACACACACACACACACACACACACACACACACACACCAGAGTAATTACACTCCTGTCACAGCTATAGGAAGTGGGGCGTCTGCGAGTGGGAACAGTGGAGAGCCTCACAGCAGGCGGCGGAGAACAGTGCACTAAAGGGAGCTCAAAATCAACCAACCAACAGCGACCACAGGGTCTAATTACTGAGTGCTATGACTAATGATGAAGCTGAGCTCTGGTGGTGTTTGTCCGAAATGTACATCCCTCATCAGCCCAAGTCTTACTCTCACTCTCAGGTGTGTAAGTATCGTAGTACCACTGTCAACCTTACACGACAGTGATGGATAACCTGTCTCCGTGGACGTATGATTCATATTTGAACTATAGAACATATATGTACTTTGTAGCTTATGTAGAGTATGACATTCAAATTGTGTAACTCAATGATTTGGAGAGGATTTATAAGCGGTTTGCCTATTTGCCTTTGACAACTGTGTGAATTTACCCACGAATAACCTGTTAGACAGGTTGAATTTATCAATTAACATTTCAGCAGATTGTTTGTGAAATGAAAGAAAACGATGAAATGGGAGCCTCCCATACAGTCTCTCAGAGATGAATATAACCCTAGGTGTGAAAAACAAACGTCACTTTTTACTGGCGAGATAAGCGAGGAACCAGGCTCTGACCTAAGCGAGAGTTTGAGGAGCTGTCCAGATGCTGAAAGAACACCAACAGCCTCTCAATTGGCCATAAGAGCTTGTGGCTCGATAGGAACTGATGTAATTTTAACACGAGGTGAAAATAAATTATTCATCCATTGCGTGTGACCTAAAGGTTCACCTTGAACACTTTATTTTCTCGTTAATTCTAGTATTTTAATTCTGCAGCAGGTAAACCCCCTCGGAGCTTTTTCAAAAACAAAACAGCAAGAAAGGACAACTGCGCTTTTAACTTGACACTTAAATAGTGTCAAAGCACAACAGACGTGATCCCAGGGGACTTTACAAACTTAACACTTATTAATCATAATAATTCATAATGCAATATTTCACCTATGTTCATCTGTCCTAAAGTAACAAGACAAATATACACAACCCAATATATTACGCTCCTCGGTGCTCATTTGTTTTCTTTAAGAGGCTCTTAAAACCAATTTGGAGCCAAATTACGATCCGCCCAGCCATAAAGCGATAGCTTGAATCTGCAACGAGTTGTCAGTCGCAGCCCCGCATGTAGGAGAATGCAGACAGGAGGGGTGGAGTTCACAGCTCTTACTTTTCAAACGCTGCTCTGGCAGAAGAGCTCATTCTTTGCCTGGCAAACAGCGGAGCTGGCGCTGATGCGACCTGGCATGTGATCCCACTTTAGTTAAATCAATTGCCTCACTGCTGCAGCCTCCCAATAAACTTTCCATGCGGTTTCCCGACCAATGGACAGCACTTAGCAGGTTTGTCTGGACCGTATCCGCTACTGCTCGCTCATCCGCTGCGCCCCGGCTCTTCGCCGTCGGCTCTCCAGGTTCAGAGGGACTCACGCGGCTCGAGGAGCTGGCCCGGGTCTCCTGCACACATGGAGGGAGACGTTATGGACAAAGTGGAGGCCACGGCGACGGTCTGTGACTTTGACCCCATCAGTGGGAGCATCCCGGCCACCAAAGTGGAGATCACCGTGTCCTGCAGGTAAATCCTCACTCCGCTGCTGATGCTGCTGTTGTGTCTGCGTGGTTTGGGGAGCTCCACGCGCTAAGTGAGCGTTTTGTTCTAAGAAGACAGGACGCTGTTTATAAGAAGTAACGTAACATTTTACATTTTTGTGCTGAAAAAAAAACCATTTTAAAGAATAAAAAAAAAAAAACTTTGCAAAAGGTAATATTTAGCCTAAAGGTAAGCAGAAATCAACGCTCTGCTGAAAAGACCTATATAGGCTGGCATTAAACACGTCAGTGAAATACTTAAGCATTTAAGAGACTTTTCGTTTAAACTGTGAATAAAAATCAGTAGAATTTCGCTTAATCATAGTGAAATACACAACGTGTCGTAAGTCTGTCAATCCCTAAACTTTTACGCTTTTGTTTTTTTTGTCCTGTTTATCATAAAGCTGTCTATTTAGATACATTTCTCCGTCGAGTATCTTGTATGCCTACGACACTGTGTGTGTGTGTGTGTGTGTGTGTGTGTGTGTGTGTGTGTGTGTGTTTGATCACAGGAGATATCGACAGTTGAGTTTGTTTGCGTGCATGAGTGGTTTCCCATGAGGCAACTTGCCGTGTGTGAGGCTGTCTAACCGCTGTAGACAGCTCTCCGAAAACGACACTAGTTTGTCACAGAAACGTGATCGCCCTTATTAGGCTTCAGCTGAATCTCTGGTCCCCTCCCCCCAAAAAAAACAAATACCACAAAATGGCAAGTGCCTCGGCTTGATAGGGCGGGGCTGCGCTGGTTGCACCACTGGATGTGCTGCTGCAATGTATAGTGGCTTTATAGGACAGTTTAAATTGATCTCATGGAAATTGTTGTTAATTTGGGTTTGTAGGGTTTCCTTGGCGGTGCGTCATTTTGGCGTAATCAAGAGTGTTTAGCTCTTTGTAGCTTATGCTGCATCAATGGGAACACAAATAATGTGTTCCCATATGCAATGCTATTGAAAAACATCCCATAGAGATTTCAGATACATTTGTCAATCAACTGTCATTCTTTTAATTTACTCTCCCACATCTGACTTTTATTATAAAGAAATGTATTAACCTTTTTTAGAGTTGACAGGTAGGGAGGATGGCACAACTATGGGCAGAGTGGGGCTGTTCAGGAACATGAACAGTGTTTAACCCTACAAAGGCCAACTGTACCATGCTGTGTTTATGTAACCAAAATTATTTCATTTTGTGTAAAACTGAGGCTGATGTGTGTGTGTGTGTGTGTGTGTGTGTGTGTGTGTGTGTGTGTGTGTGTGTGTGAGAGAGAGAGATTTATCCATCGTGGGGCATGTGTTGTGAGTAACAGCTGGACTTGTGTTGTTTCCCTCTTGGTTCACATTTATGTTTTTTTTCTTCAGACCTTCATACTTTAAGCTGGGATCTGTGTTGATGCCCCCGGGCTCTGTTGATCTGCAGCTCCCTTGTTTGTCATTAATGTCTTTCCAAACAAAGACTTGCTTCAGGACACAGTTTGATAGAGAAGAAAAATTCATTCCTGCTTTCATTGTGCCTTGAAACATTGTCTGCATTAGATGCAAATACTGCAAATATATCCTGTTTGTTCTTCTTTATGACTTTCTAAAGTGGTTCTGGAGATTACTTCAAAGATCCAACACTGGACAACTTAAAAGTTGAAAACATATCAAATTAAATAGCTATGCATAAAGTCATTTTTCCCACTTAGTGTACTCACTTATTAGTATACCAGTGTGTATTTAGTCCATCCAATAGAAGCAAACCGAAACAAAGGATGTTACGTGGGTGAGAGAGGCACAGGCTCCACAACTCTGTGTAATTGATTTAGTGAGCCTGAAAGCTTTGAGATTGCAGCGCACATGGAATTGAATTGCGGCGTGCAGCCCTACAGGCATTCTCATAACCCTCTGACAATATTATAGCAAGCCCCCTGACAAACTGGAGGGACTGAAGCAGACAATCCCTTATCAAAACAAGTACATACCGCTATGATAGCACATTGTTTCCCGCCTATGGCTCTGATTGGTTTTGCTCACAGGTCAACCAGTGAACCGAGCCCAGAGCATCTGCTTCTTAGCCGCAAGAGTTACACTTCAACTCAGCGATAAGATGGCTCTTCAAACTCAAGGGTCCTCCAGTCCTACATCTGTGTTACCAAACCCATGCCAGCGAATACAGTTCAGTGGTTTAGGGCCAGTGGTCCCCTGGTGCTTTTACAGGCTTGATCCCACCTCTTACGTGGCAGTAATTAGTGTGTTTATTTGTTAATATTAAAGCAGCTCTTATGAATGTTTTATAAGTTGTCTATGCGGTTTGCTACATCTTCATGAGCAAAGTAGTAAATGTAATAAAATAAAATCGTGCTGGGTTGTAAAATGTGCCCTTTCTATATCTCAGCTTACCAGACTGTCTCAGAGTTCCCATGCACAATGACTTGAGGGAAACTGGGGCTCCAGCTCTGCAGTTCCAATGTGAAGCACACTCTTGCTAATAAATGTCAGAAAAAATGTGCACACAGACAAAAAATAACAAAGCCCCCACAGGCTTGACACATGGATCTTCATTTAATGAATAGATTTTTTTCTGTTTGTCTTTGGTTTTTCCCAGTACTGGTCCATGGACAGGATGTTTGTAATGATTTGTAAATGCTCTGTTTACTATATGTTCCTCTGTGACCAGAATGAGGGACCAGAGATGATTGAAAGTTGCCATCCAGAGGAGATCGAATAGGGAAAAAATAACAGAATGATTTGATGCAAAGCACAGATTTCATATCATTGTTAGTACATGACATAGTCCAACAAAACCGCCAAGCACAAGGATGTAGCTTGAATTTTTATTTTCCACCCACTTAAAAACATGTCAACAGAGGGCATATTATAACGATGCATTGGTATTTTGCATCGTGTCAAAACACACCACAGGTATGCTGTTAAAAGTGAAATTGGCTGACAAAGCCACCCTCCTTCCCACTGCGCTCGGCCTCCCATCTGAAAGCTTAAACATCAGACTTTATCAGCCTCCATTGCCTATTGCATCATGTTGAAGATAGTCTTGCAATGCCAGACTTATCTCCACAGCGCTGTGTCAGCGCTGAGGTAAGGTCTGGCTACACCGCCCATCTATTCTGGTATAGAATGGAAAATGCTCTGGCTTGGTTGTATTCCTTTAAACTAGTCACAACCATCCTGGGCGGTGCTAAGCCCTGATAGTAGAGATAGCGAGAGGGGAGAGACATCGTGCTGGATGTCAGGCTTTATCCCTGTTGAGCCAGACTAGGATAAAGACAATGCACCTTGTCCATCTCCTCCGGTTCTCTGCTGTTTCTTTGGTGCTCATTTTAACCATTCATTTGGTGTGATAGATTGGTGAGAGTAGCACTGCATCCAATCAAGGCACTTCATAGCTGGAGGGATCAACTAGGCCACTCTTCTCAAGATTCAAGATTTCTTTATTGTCATACCACAGTACACTGTAGTACGGAATTACGTGCAAAGTTCACAGCTTAAA
>NC_045739.1:11472275-11489136 GCF_008692095.1 Etheostoma spectabile
ACAGAAACAATTAAAAACACTGTTGAATTATTATTTATATGAATTAAAATCAATAAATGCTTAAATGCCTATATGGGTTTGCAGAGCCTATAGAGTGAAAAATATAAACATGTAGCGTCTAAAAAAACCTGAAAATATAAATATCTAGATACTAGATACATACAGTTGGAAAGAGTATAAAACACAAATATCCGTATTTAAAGTAAAACAGTGCGGTAGAGAATAAGGTGCATTCGAAACAGATTATTTTGTACATAAATAGATTGATTGGACTGTTTTAGTGTGTTTCGTTGTTCAATAGTCTGACAGCAGTGGGGAAGAAGCTGTTGTTGAACCTTGTGGTCCTTGCTCTCAGACTGCGGTACCTCCTGCCAGAGGGAAGGTGGGCAAACAGTCTGTGACCAGGGTGAGTGGGGTCCTTGATGATGCACTTTGCATTTGACAGGCATCTTTTCTGGGCCAGCTCCTGAATGGTGGACAGAGTAGTCCCAATAGTCCACACAGCCATCCTCACCACTCTGCTCAGCGCCCTTCTCTCTGTAGCGTTACAGTTCCCAAACCAGAGAGCAATGCTACTGGTCAGAACACTTTCAATAGTGCACCTTTAGAAAGTGGTCAGGATGGATGGACTGAGGTGGGCCCTCTTCAACCGCCATAGGAAGTGCAGACGCTGGTGTGCCTTTTTGATGAAGGAGGAGGTGTGTAGTTCCCAGGACAGGTTGTCAGCCATGTGAACTCCCAGGGACTTTGTGTGTTTTACAATCTCCACAGTGGTCCCATTGATGTGGATCGGGGCGTGCACGGGACGATTTCTCCTGATGTCAACCACCATCTCCTTGGTTTTCTCAACGTTCAAGGCTAAGTTGTTTATCCTGCACCTGTCTGCAAAAGGTCTCACCACCTCCCTATATGCCCTCTAATCTCCGTCCTGGATAAGACCCACCACTGTTGTGTCGTCCGCGTACTTTATGATTTGATTGGTGCTGGACTTTGCACAACAGTCATGAGTCATCAGTGTGAAGAGAAGAGGGCTGAGAACACATCCCTGCGGGGAGCCAGTGCTCAGTGAGATGGTGGTGGATGTGTTGTCCCCTTACCCGCACAAACTGAGGCCTGTCTGTGAGGAAATCCAGTATCCAGTTACACAGAGGAGAACCTATTCCCAGGGCGTCTGAGCTTATCTTGTTGACCAGATGCTGAGGGATTATGGTGTTGAATGCCGAGCTGAAATCAACAAACAGCATCCTCACAAGAGAGTTCTTGTTCTCCAGGTGTTCCAGGCTAAAGTGCAGTGTAGTGGATATGGCATCCCCAGTAGAGCGGTGTGGGCGGTAGGCAAACTGAAATGGGTCCAGTGAAGGGGGGAGGGCAGATGAGATGTGGTACTTTGCTAGTCTCTCAAAGCACTTCATTATTATGGAAGTGAGTGCTACGGGCCGGTAGCCATTCACACTAGTGGTGGTGTTTTTTTGGAACAGAGATGATGGCTGAGGTTTTATAGCATGAAGGCACAGCAGCCTGACTCCTGAGGGATTCATTACCTGATGAAACACAAGTAGTCACATGACTGCCACCATCCGGTGACAAATGCTTGCAGGAGAGGAGCCCTGCCGCACAAGGCCACTGATGTCTGTTCCCAAGGGTCAACCTTAAAATATGCCATGCTTCGTGATCTGAATTCTTCCTCAGACAATCATTGCAGCAGAAGGGGAAGCCTAATGAAATCAGATCTGTCAAAAACAATCGCCTGAGCAGAGCAATTGGGATTCAAGCTGTGTGAAAACCTTTTGTTTATTCAAATGCATTGATATGGCCTAGAACTCTGCTGTTGTTGCTAGGTTAATAGCTGTTGTAGCTGTTGATCTCATTCATTCTTGGTTACCCATTCAATCAATCTGTGTGACCTGTTTTTTTCTTGTTGAAACATCCTTTAGTTTTTCTCTGGCAGAAAGCAAGTTTGAATTGAACTAGCTTGCATTGTGCAAGACCATAAAATATTAATAAAGCATCTCTTTGAGTAAGAGAGAAATTTCAAGTTTTTACAGTGCCGCTCGTTTCATTTCGTGTTCTGGGTTAAAACCTGGGGCAAGCTTGCAGCTTTTATCTCGCAGGATGGCTTGTGTGTGTGTGTGTGTGTGTGTGTGTGTGTGTGTGTGTGTGTGTGTGTGTGTGTGTGTGTGTGTGTGTGTGTGTGTGTGTGTGTGTATGTGAGAGAGAGAGAGTGATGTGTCACATTTGTTTTGGGGATTGAGGCGAAGAAACATGAGGGTGCCAAGAGAAGGCAGATTTTTTTATTCCAATTTGGGGATGTTAAGATTGCAGCAGGCAAGTCTCACAGGTTGATGAAGCAAATGATTATGCATGCACCCTCGACACAGGGAAAATGAGTTTTGAACCCAGACACTTGGCTTGTGGTGGTGTCAGTGTTATTAATATATTCTCATTTGGGATATAGGACAGCAGAGGGAGATCCCATGGATTTAGTTGTGGTGCCCTGCCAGTGGTTTCTAACACTCTGCATGTTGCCTGTCATCTCAAAGTGTTGATTAGAATGACAGGAAAAGTCAAGAGGGTGGTGCAGCAGTAAGAAATCAAAGCTGTCCCTCTTGGCTCAGAACTATCAAGTTGCTTTTGTCACTATTTTCAGAGAACCTCGAGGGTCAGTAGAGTATGTTAGTGGATTTCTGTTTCAAGGTACATTAAACCTTGTGTGTGTGTGTGTGTGTGTGTGTGTGTGCGTTCCAAAAAGATGTGTATGTGGCTAAAACATTTGTTAAGTACAAATACAATTAATTTTTACTGTAGGGAAATGGATTATCAGTCAAAATGTATAAATTGTACAAGATAAACTACACAAGCTACACAACTGTGAAATGAAAACAGTAAAAAACAACCAAGATGGCTGCAGCTGATGTAGAATTTAGGAAAAGGAGAATTATCAACTGTGCTTTTCTTGAGATGTTTGTTGTACTTCCGATAGGATTTGGCAAAAGTTTAATACGCTAACTCATAATATACTAACTCATCTCTGCAGACTGTAGTAGTTTACATTTCTCTGTTGCTTAAGCGTTTTTTCCCACTCGCTTTGTGCCAAATCCCACAATTATGTCTTGTGATTGGCCGTCTACGTGGGCAGCCCAGGTCTCTGGTTGTCCAGTGCTATGTCACGTTGATAACGCGTTGATGACATGTTAAAAACATGTTAATAATGCCCCTATTAAAAGGAACTGAAATGAAAGGTTCTATACTAATTTGCAATCGGCATTTGGTCTTGGGATGTGGAGCTACGTTGGTTTATCTCAAGGCTTATAGGAGTAACCTTCTAACAGATCTGTTGTAGCCTGTTACCAGACCTCTGAATTCCCATCCACCACTCTGATTTGTTTAGATGATTAAAAAAGGTCTTGTGTTGTGCTCTGTGACTGCTGCTTCTCCTAGTTAGGATGGTATCATTCATGACATGATACTGTTCTGTACAAGTTTTTGTACAGTCAACTTACAGAAATTAAAACTTTTAAATCTTTTACCAATGTAAAAAACCATACATGCTCCTATGTTTCATGTCGTTAAGTCAGCTCAAATGGCAGTTCAATCTGATTATCAGGTTATCTATTGTTAAACTGCATAGGACATATATTTCCCAGACCAGTGTTTACATTTCAAGTGAATTAGTGTGTGTGTTTAAGTAAATAGGTGTGTGGTCATACCTCTGAATACTTACTTAACAATGCAAGTTGGTGTCAATTAACACTTATCAAGGTTCCCCCTAGGCGGACTGCTTTAGCTTTGAGGATGGGTTAATGGGTTTTAACACTGTAAAGTTTCTTTAAATATTTATCAGTTACTTTTCAAAGTCCACATCAACCTCTCTTTACGTTGGCATGAATTAGATCCAACGCACTGCAATTATTTAAAAAAGCTGGTTCGTCTGTTATTCTCATTTTTTCCTTACAAGCAATGTAGCATTTAAAAGTCTATTTTTATAAACAGTCTGGCGCAGTGCTCACTACACATAACACCCTACGTTACATCACTTCCAGCAAACTTCACAGAGAACAATGAGGGCAAAACAGCATCACAGATCAGATTTAACCAAATATTCTCAGATCCAGCACAGCTAAAAACACAAAAAACACCAAATCCATCAGCAAGAGTGTAATTCACTACCGAGCCTGTTTGTAAACGTTAGGCTACTGACAAGATTATATTTACTTCACTTTATATTCAACTGACTTTAAAAGTTTAGATAACGCACTTGACTGTCCTGCTGTTACAGATGTGATGTAACCACACCCAGTTGCCTCGGTCATGGTCTTACTATGGTGCATTGCTGCAGAACTAATATAGGGGAAACACAATGGATATTTGGTGTTATTTTTGGCATTTTTTGCTTGATAGGGGTTGTGTTTGCGTCAAGCCTTGTACAATTATTGCCCTGTACAGACTTGTACAATTATAGGGGAAACTCTGACCTGCTGTGTGCTGCTTTCACCTATCGAAGCTCAATAAACGTCTACCACCAGTTATACAGCCAGCTACATTTCTTTGTTTCCACCCTATATGGTATGCTCGCAGCTATCTCATCCCTCACTAACATCAATTAGTGTTATCCTCTGAGAGCGTTTCTGTGTATGCTTTATTATCATGAACACTTTGACCCTGCTTTCTCCACTCCACACTTGACTGAATCTACGCAGAGCTTCCCTTCCCTATCTCCATTTAATGATCAGTAAATGTCATTTCAAAGCAAAAATATGTATGAGCTTAGACATGCCTTACTGTGCCTTATTGGTTTCCTAGTGTACAATTTAACATGGTTTATTTCGCCAGTCTGAGAAGTATATGGTTAGTGTGTGCCACTGTGTTTTTTTTTTTTTTTTAGATGGAGCGTAGAGATGAAGGGAAATTCACAGTAAGCCAAGTGCAAAGTGCTCTGCCAGGGTTATAACAGCCATATAGTATCAGTGTGTGCATTTCCCTCAGCTTCGTGCGAAAAAAAGACCTTTCTCTGCGCCAATCCCGAACTGTCACACTGTGCAATTAGGTGTGATATTATTCCCTGGTCGGACATAAGTCACACACCAAAAGCCCTCTGAAACAGGGAGTCACGGTATACGTGCATTCTCATTTATTATACTAGCAGTTTTATGACTAAGTTTCTGTCACTGCTCGCGAGATGGCTGCCCAGGGAGTGCTCTGCTGCAGGTATTGTCGACCTGGAGAGATCCCAGGTTGAACAGAAACTGAATAATTAAACAGATGGAGGAGGAAGACATATGGTAACATCGCAGTGAAGGTCAGCAGATGGCTCTGTCACTAATAAAGGGACCAAAATTGACCGTTGAATGAAATAAAAGGGAGTTTTTGAGATCTGGACAAAAGCAACATTATTATTATGTATCATCTTCTGCAACTATTGGGGGGATTTAGTTATTTTATGCAGGTAGAGCTCATTTCCAATAATGAAATGCAAGAGTGCATACGATTTTATCAGTTGTTGTTTTGATTTGTTTGTTTCTAATTTCAGTAATAGTGCTCCTTGACGCCTATATCTAATGATCTTTCACACGTAATATATTGTAGATATTCCTTTTGAGAAATTACAAAAACGCCCTTAAGGAATATTGAATCTTTTAATCTAAATAACCTCTTGTTTGGGGTCAGATTACCTCTGCAGCAGCATATATCTCCCCTGTTTGGTTCTTTGCCCCTGTGACCCTGAGAAGCTGCTTTAGGGCACATTAGACAAAAATAAGACCTACTGACCCCGTGGTGTGTGAGTGGAAAGAAAATGTCTGTCCTCAGTCATAAAAGAACAAGCCGTAGGGCAGCAGTGAAAGTGAAGTGACAGAGTGGGTTTGAAAATGCAAAACACCCTTCTTTTTCACCCTCCAGCCATCTCCCATTGTCTCTAATGTAATATAGAGGCTTTTCTTCCTCTAACCCAGTCTGAGACTTGACTTTCAAGCTTGCATTTGTCGTGTCCTTTTAAGAACCAATGAGGCGGCAGCTTATACCAAAATTTGCCAGCCAGATTCAAGACTATTTTCTACCACTTTCCACTGAATTAGATGCTATTTCTCTAAGGTGCCAATTATGATTTTGACAACTCTAAGAAGTGGAGAATATTTAAGGGACTTCTGCAATTTAATCAGCCCCGTGGACCAAGGAGCTGCTAAAAGATCTCCAGGGAACTGACCAAAGGGGAGCGTGTGCTACTAATATATTCTTTAAAATTAAAGTTCAACTGCAAGCCATGTTTTAGAGGTCAAGTCTCATTTACTCTTGGCCTGTAATGGCATGTACTTTTTTGACACATTTATAGAGCCAGAGAGAGTTTGCAGATTTGGAGTACTTTGTGTTGGTTGGGGGATGCTTATTCACTGTTTGTAAATGTTCCTGGTGCTGCCTTACTTCTTAATTAAAGTGTGGATCACCAATAACTGCAAGCTTAATTCACTGACAAATAAACACATTACTTTGTTAAGGATGATTAGAAAGAAAAAGTTGTTGCTGTTTTGTTTGTTCAACATCCAATAATGCACTTCAGACTCTTGCTTTCACATGTGTTCACATATTAAATGGAGGAGATGACTAGAGTGACTGGGGGAGATGGACTCAGTGTTAATAAAGGTGGTGAGATCGAGGAAAAGGAAAAGTGATATTTGGCTTTTTTTATTCATATGTTTCAAGTGAGATGGTATAGTAATCATAAAAGTGCTACAGTATGAAAGAAGGCTGATAGATGAAATGTGGTGTGGATGAAAAGTAGCTGGTTCTAATTACTTTTGTCCTACTTTCAATGAACTTTATCTTCCTCAACAAACTTGTTCTACATCAGCTTTCGGGATAATGATCTTCTCATATCCCACTGAGATTCGTAGCGAGAAGTTTGAAACAGGCACCGTTACTTCAGTGAAAGCAGACAGATTATCTGAAATGTTAATACAAATCCTGCGGCACCGTTGTGTGTTCTCTGGCCATGTGCACAGTAAGACGGTGGATTAATTTGCATTTGTATATAATTCTATGAACTAATAATTTCTTCTTGGAGTAGATATTTTCTGCAAGAGCGAAGTGATGTTTAGCAATTCTAATACTATACTGTATATACTCTACAGTATATTGTTCAAACAAGAAATGGGATGTAATCTTTTCCCACTATCCTTTTTCCATGTTGCACATTCTTTTCTGCACTGAGAGATGGGATGAGGTGATGGACAAGCTAATTGTCGGAGGGTAATGGATGTCAGATGGTTACAGGTGGATACAAAGAGGCAGTTAGTCATGGATGGCTTAGTTGTTATCTCCAATGATAATTACACTGAAAATGTTCCAACTGTTGTCAGGTCAGCCCAAGGCTAATACCCAACAAAGCTGCATCTATTATTCCCCCACGTATCCCTTTGGCAGAAGAGTTTGTGTCAAAGAATTCAGAATTACGTGTACATAAATGATGCCCTGTTGCTTGGAATCAGTCCTGAAATCTCATCAATATTCATTGATATTCTGCTGTTCCCTCAAGGTATAAGGATTTTTTTCTGAACTGCATGCAAGTTATTTATTGACACTGTTCCCAATCAGTAAGCAGAAGCAAGACATTTACTTGAAAGAGATCTGAAATCTGACCATCAGATCTGACCATCTGAAAAATATCTCTCATCTAAAATGTTTTATTAAGTGATTTATAGTAGGACGTTCTTATATTTTGAAGGTAAAATCTGCATTGTTAGATCTTGTTCGTTGATGAAACTAGGGAAATACAAGGGAATGACTCGAGTTGTCATAGAAACTTCTCTCTGTCTCCCAAAAAAACACACAAAATCCAGTCTGGAAGAGGCTAAAAATGAAGATTGAATGAATAATATTAATGCTGATTGCTGCTCTTATCTTGAATGAGTCAATGCCAATCAGAGTGTCTGGCTGCTTGAAAAGGTGTTGGATGATGATCAAGGTCAGAAAAGCTGTGCTTTAGTTTAAGGTTTGGAGGATTTAAGCTATGGGAAATGCTGTTAGGTATCCTGACATCCAATAGCAGCAGCAGTTTTGTTTGGTTGTGGTTCAAACTGAATGGGAGCAAATCTGAATGAGTGTGACTCGTGTACCCGTGCTGCAGTATCCGACTGATACTCATTAGATTATAAACACATGGGACACTCGATTGCAGGACACTAACATGGATAGTACATGAGCTTAGACCTTCCTCATGGATGCCTACTGATGGAGATGTTTAATTTATTGGTAGTTCCGTGTTGCTTTGAACAGTGAAATAAATCATCATGTAGCTCAGTATAAATTCTTTCAGGAAGACCTAACACTTAATCACTGCTCTCTTCCAAATTAAAATCCCCTGTTGGAGGCATTCACCTTCCTGTTAAACCAAACAGATTCAGCCACAAATTCCAAGGGCCAATCACAGCGTCACAACCCTGCTTTAAATCTGGTTCTCTCCCTGCTGCTGTCAGCTGTCATTTCAGGCAAAGTGTGCAAACCTCCACTTCACCTTCCACCTCCAGTCATTGTCACTCAAAGACATCCTGGGTCTTCCTCCTGCTGGACGCTCCGAAGAATCCTTCGGTCTGGTTTTTTACACCAAAAAAAGAGTTTTTGACTCATACTAATGACATACGCAACTAACGATTTTCATAATTGATTAATCTGCAAATTATTTTTTTGATTCATTTGTCAGTAAAATCAGCCAAAAGTGACGTCTTCAAATTATTAGCTTCGCCTGAGAAACAGTCCAAAATACAAATATATCCAGTTGACTATCCTGCAAGACAAATAAATGCATAAAACCCTCACATTAGAGAAGCTGCGACCACAAAATGTTTAAAAACAAAATGACTTAAATGATTAATTAATTATTATAATAGTTGCCAAATTGTTTTTTTGTTGCTCAGTTAATTGAATAATAGTTGCAGCTCTAATTCCTTCTCTGGTTGAGTAGGGTGACTCCCCGCACACATACGTGGCACAAGAATAGTTTACTGATCTGACTCTTTAAGACTTTTGTCATTTGTGTTGGACATAATGTTTCAAATGATATGTTGATATGTATATGATAATTCAAAGAGTAATATCTGAATGGGTCATTTTCCTCATTATATTTCTGTTGTTTCTGGGACCACTAGGACAGAATTTCTGCATAGCCTGGTGTTGTTGAACTGTATTCCATCCTTTGCTGTGCACAAGGGGGCAGTCCATATAGCATTTCAAAACTAAATCAATAAGAATCAAATTAACTAAATCAACATTCAAAATCTAACAGTGGATTCCATTAGGCTGCAGCAGCAAGTGTATTTGTCACTTCTGTTCTGTGCGTCTATGCCATACAGTATATCTGTTAAATTACCTTCACAAAAGAGGGTTTTCAGTGTTTTTGGTTTGTTTGTTCTTTTATTTTTTTAGTAACATAAAATACAAACAAAGTAGTCCACATGTTAAATAATGCCACTGGCTAAGGAAAAAGTGCATATTTTGGATTTTTTTCAGATTGACAGTTTTTTAACATCGTTTTTTTCTGCCACACTTACTGGAATGAAAACACATCTGGCGAATGTATGCCCTGATTGTCTGTCTGTCTTTTATGTATAATTCTTATTACTATACATATATTTTTAATTTCCCCTAATGAGAGTAAATGTAATCGTGCAGCCGTGGCAAAAATATGCAAACACTCTGAATGCTTTGAAGTGGCAAACTGTTGTAATAAGTACTGCTCATGTTTTCACTGGTAGCTGTGCCTGTGTCCTTTCATTGAATGTGCTTATTGTAAAGCTCACGTTATGTGAAGTTAAGTGTAGTTGTGAATAACCTTGCGATCATCTTGTAGCTCTTTGCATATGGGATTTTTATTAATTTTCAGAGGAAACATTGAGATGTATTTTCAAAATAGTATATAACAGTTACACAGCAGTCTTACAATTCAGTTACATTAATTAGACTTAACCCCAATGTTAATTCATGACTGTTTCCTTCTCTTACAGGAATCTCCTGGACCGAGACACGTTCTCCAAATCTGACCCATGTAAGTTCTCATCTTTTTACAGTGCTAATTGTAGCTTAGCTTTTCCTTGCTCAGAATACATTTCATTGACACCCCTAATTTTGCGAAGCATTACTTTTTACTTTTGCTAAGCTTAACTTTGATTCAGTTTACTGTGCTATTTCAAAGTGTTCCTTCAATAACTGCATATCATTTGCACAGTAATGTGACAACTTTTCCTCTCTGAGAGCTACAGAAAGTACCTTAATGCATGCACGGTAGAAAAGCCAGCCTTTGAATACAAATGGGTATCTTTTCGTGAGACACATGGGGAACCGCCATAAAGGCCTTTTCTTTGATACTCCCTGAAGAAAAGCAAATATACAGTAGGAGACATTTATCATAATGAGGAGGTTCAAGCTCTTTGTGTAAATAAGCTACTGGAAAAATATCACACTCGCCTTGTTTTGTATTCACCTGAAGATGAACCCTGGGATATATGACAGGTCACGTTCACCAGCCTCAGCTTCATTTGAAGTCGCAAAATCAAATAGGACTGGGGAGAATCCTACTGTTAAGTAATTGTGTTTGGATTCCACGGCTTAAAATTGTGCTCCAGTAGCCTTCAATCTTGCTTGAGAGCTTTGTGCTTTGCATGTGGACATTATAGCCAGAATTTCATGCAAGCTTGGCACTTCATTATGCTGTCAGGGTGTGGCAGGATAATTAATGATGAATGTCAGCAAATAAGGAACAAAACAAACACCATTCAACATAGCGGGATGCTTGATTGAGATTGTTTAGTGACAATGTCTTCTTCTGCTCTCTCTTTCCCCCTTTGCCTCCACCTCCTCTCTTCTCAGTGGTGGTGTTGTACACGCAGGGCGTTGAGTCCAAACAGTGGAGAGAGGTAAGAGCTCATAGTCCCCTCTGTCAACACAACTCACTCAGCCTGTCTCCTTTCCATGACAGCCCACTTTCTATTTACAACCCCCCTCCACTTCCTCCCCTTCTCTCCCTCAAGGTAAATGCTGAGTGCCAATCATTTGCAATTGATTGACCCTGCAAATATCTGTATGCTAGTCAGCACTGTGTTAGCTATGACTGATTGGCTGATATGGCTGATTAAGCTGGCAGTTATACTTGTATCAATAACCATGTGAGTTAGAGTCTCACATGGCAGTTGGCCACTGGGCCATACCAGAGAGGCAGATAAAGAAGAGGAGGGCACAGATTGCAGCAAGACGAAGGATCCCTTTGGAATTAATATTTGACCATCTAATCTCAATGGATGGACATACAGAAACAAATAAAATAAATCACATTCTCAAAGGGGAATGCTTTTGAATTCAAGATTCCTTTTCCACAATGTTATTTTTTTTGTTCTAAGGCAGCCCAACCTTTTTGTGTGAAAATGAAACACTTTTTACAAAAGCTAAAAGCCGCAGCCAAGTCAGATATATACAACACAATCAATACAGTATATATGCATGCTGCCTAACAGGAAGATGTTTAGGACTTTAAGGGCTCAAAATATATTGCTTTTGCTTTCACACTTTGACTTAATAGGAGTTCACTGACTCCACAGAGGCCTTGGTGTCACACAGGTGCACAGGGATGTGACACAACAGATTAAAGAGTGGGAAACAAGAAACAAAGCTGCCAGTTATAATTAGAGTTATTGGTGTTGGTGGGCTCTTAAAAAAGAAGAACGGATTAAAACAGGTTGCTTTGAGACACTGCAGGAATCATTGCCTTGAAGTTTCATTTAAACAATGACCACTATGTTGTATAGACTGTTGATATTTACAGTCCATGGTTGTATATATAGACTTGTTGTATACCGCTGTGTTTCCGCATGGATGGTTATTACTATTGCACAATAGGCTGACACTGTTGTTGAAACATGACGTGAAGACTGACGGCGCAGAATACAATATGAGGGAAGAGAGCAAAAAAAGTGATAGGCAAAGAGAAGAGGCGGGCGGAGAAAACGACGGAAGGTTTGGGCTCATTTTAAGCTGCAAAAAACCCCTGAAAACTCTGTGTCGTGGAGCGGACAAATTACACAAGGTAACATTAGCCACGTTAGGGCTGCACGATTATGGCTAAAATGATAATGACGATTATTTTGATCAATATTGTGATCACGATTAATCATCACAATTATTTGTTGATTTTAACCAAAACAAATTTTATAGTCACATAGAACACATCATAACTGCTTTCACATCCATATTGTGCTACTTTCCTCTTACGTTGAAGTTGCATGTTGTACACACATACAGCTGCGAAACATGTAAATGAAAATTATCTGAAATAAATAGCGTAGGATATATATACATATATATATATATATATTATATATTTTTTTTAAATGTATCTCTGTGAAAGCTCCTTCACTTGTTTTCAATAATAACTGATTAAAAGAGCTAGGGAGAGAGGGGGAGTTCTATGGAAGTGCTCACAGAGTGACGACTGACTCATTATGAATGGGTCCAGCAGCGCCGTCTCACACGCTATTACTCAACGAACTGAAGTTAGTTGCATTCAATAACTTCTTCTGTGTTTTTTGTCGTGGCGGCCTCGATAGCAGTTACCAGTGGAAACACTGGTACAAATACATGTTTGTCTGTCATGCTTAACAAAATACAGCGGTGTTAATAATAATTAAAACTGTGAACAAATGTCAGAAGTGTGTATGTGTTGCCGCTCTGTTTCTGTTGCTGGGGGCCGTGGGGGCGGGGCTGCAAGAGGAGAGATCCAAACACAGGCACGGCTTTACAGAAGAAATGGGTCATTTAATGCAGCATTGACCTATATTGATTCACTTCGTTTGTGGAGAGGCAGCGGATGCAAGGATATTAGGTGCACCAGTGCGACCTAGGAAAAATGTTAGTTGCACTCTAGAGCCCTGTGAGCTAACAGACGCTAACTGGCACTGGTCACTGCTGTTGTCTGAAAACAACACAGACGGGACAAAATGTTGCGTTTAATAGTAAACTGGTAAACCTTGTGACCGACATATGACCGACTTGCTATCTGTATGTATTTTCCTCCCGTTACTCTGTCCTCTGTGACTGTCTACATCTACAAACTAAGCTGCTCGGGGCAGGGAACAACTCTGACTGGCTCATGATCAGACAGGGGTTTACAAAGCGGTAGATGGGCTTTGCAAAAAACTCGGAGCCTTCCATGAACGGAATGACGCATTTAAAATATCGCTCGACTACGCAAATTTGATCGTGGGGAACCAAAATCGTGATTAAAATTTGATTAATTGTGCAGCCCTAAGTAACGTCTCTCGTCCAGCGTTTTACACAACTACAGCGTGCAGCTCAGCTGTTTAGAAAACAAGCTAAATCGAAAGCTGTCGGTAAACTCAGCTGCTGGCGGAAACCAGCCCCTTTCTCTTGACCAGCGCCACCTGCACATGGCTACTGTTTTTTACGATTGCTATGACAATTTTCTCAATACTTTTTACAACTTTCCTAAACTCTTAACTCAGTTAGCACCTCATCGGTCTATGTAGGCTATACATTTAACACATTTTTTGTTGCTTTGACACGAAATGCAGTTAACACAAATTTAAAAAGATTGAACTAATAATAATAAGCTTCTTTTATACACAGACTCAACCAAGACCAAAACAATGGATTTTTTACTGACAAACTTGCAAATGCTTTCACACTCTGTGTCAGAACAGATAACATCATGTTCTAAACCTAATTTATAAGCTAAAGTGAACAGTTGTACATATTGTAAATTAAAACACAAATATACCCCCTGCATTTTATCCCATTGTTAAATGAGAGAAACAGCTGATTGAAGTTATGCAAATAGATCAATCACAGCTGATTCCCATCAAAAAAACACTCGGGTGTGGAGGTTCTTCAATCATTTCAGTCATTTATTTTTTTTATTGAATTTCTGCAGCAAAATAAACAAAATGCATGCATTTACTAAACCCCACAAAACCAAAATGTAGAGAGGCTTCAAGAGAAACTGCAGTGCAAAACAAAATCTAGGATCAATACAATCACTATTGTCTATTGTATAAAGGCAGACCTGACACATAAAATAATGCAGTTTCTGTAATTCCACCTAATGTTAGTGTTTTAAAATAATTACTTGATTTTGATTTTGTATTGTTTTGGTAGACTTAGTGTATGGTATTAGTGTATTATTGTATTTTGAAAATTTGTGTTAGAGTTTAATTTACAATGTGTGATTTTGAGCATGAAATTAACTGTTTTGTCAATTGTGTGTTATAGGTGTGTTGGTGCGTTAAGAGTTTAGGAAAGTTGTTAGAAGTATCATAGCAATCGTAAAAAACTGTAATATGCACAATTATGATGTCATCGGACTGTGCAGATGATGTTTGCATTCTTAATTCTTTCTAAAGTGGGGTGAAAAAGATTTACAATTAGACAACCAAAATGTAGTTTGGCCACGTTATTTAGGAGCAGGTTTTTCTACTAATCTGATTGTATAATGCATTTCCCAGCACAGACCGATAAGATGAATGATTGAACAATGGATTGGCTGGATGGTCAATCGATTGTTTAATTGATTTGCTGAGCAACTAAGTGTTTCATTGCTTTATTTTATTTACTCGGAGCAAATAATACTTTGTGCCTAATTTTTGCTCATGTTTCTTTCAAGAGTGGTGAGTTGGCCTTGGCTCACAGTAAAGCAAACCTTGGTGCTGGTAGCAGCGACACAGTGAAATTATTTTAGTAAAGCAATTTACTATTTAAAATGTAGTTAATTTACTGATTAACGTGTAGGGTTGCTTGATTATGGAAAAAAAAAAGAATCAATATTATTTCAGTCAATGTTGAAATCACGCTCAATTAACACAATTACTTGTTGACTTTTGGAAAATTATTGAACTTAGCCTAAACAATATTGGAAAAGGTTAAATAAATCAACAGTAAATAAACACATACCGGTACTTGAAATTTGCCTTAATACTTTTCCTATTCAAACTCTTATTTTCCATTCAGAACACGAGAAAATAAGAGTTTACTTGCAAAACGTAATGATCTAAATAACTATTTTTCTCGATTATTCTGTTTTTGTGATCATTGGGAGCCAAAATCATAATCACGATTACATTTCGATTAATTGCACAGCCCTATTAAAATGCAAATTGTAACAAGCATAAAGTGCAGTGTTCAGGTGAGAAGAGCCTCCTACACCTGTCATCTTTTGCTACACAGCCCCGCCTCAAGCTTCCAAACTGTGGGTGCAGCTCTGAATGTCTTTTCCAATAAGAGATTCAGTTTTATTTTTAGTGCAGATGAGAACTTGTTTTGTGAGCAGGAAAGTCAACCTATGCAGTTTTGATAAAGCTAAGCGCCTCTTTTGCCTGTCATTTAATTCTGTCATTCAATGAGTTTTTGGTTCTCCCCAGACTAAATATGGTTGGTTGGAGCAGCTTTCACTCTGCCACCATTCGTCTGTAATCCAATTACTCTTCTGTGGGACAAACTCCCCCATCTGCTACAATTCTTTCCCAGTCATCCATCAAGAGAACAATATGTAAACAAATGGATAAAGAGAGTTTTGATTCCACAAGGATTAATCCATCAGCTACTCTTGAGATCTGTACCCTCGTTGACTAATGTCTGTCAGCATTCATAGTTGAATATATAAAACTGTAGCTGCAGTCCATCATTCTGTTACCACATGACTTTAAAGTCTTAATCTTTAACTTCCCCTAGTGCATGACTGTTTTTCGTCTTTCACTAAACTGAGCAGCTGACACTATATAACCTCCCTAAATGCAAGCAAAGATGGCTTTTCCACTTTTCGTAAATCTCTGAGACATTAAGTCTTTTACAAAGATGAATTTCCTGACATAGTTGCTTACAATTATCCTAGTTAGGGTTATTTGAGGGTATCATATGCACACTGCCAGTACCCAGATATCTTTGTAGCAGGGTTCTTTTTTGGCAGTTAATTGCAGTGCTTTTGCAACTCTGGCTTTACTGGCCAACTAGGAATAGGACTAGGAATAATATGTGGGAGATGTTATTTACTTTAGCTGTTCTTTGCTCTGGTGCTGAGTCTTCTTTGTCTTTTAGGTTTGGCCTGAGACCAAATTGAATATGCTATTGCCCCCCTGCTGCCACATTCAGCTCCTTTCATTGAAATAGGCTGCTGTTCACTCCATGGAGATTTTACCTCCTTTGCATCTGCTGAAAGGGAATGCTCACACTTTCTGACATGTATGAAGAGGAAGAGCAAGAGCAGATGCTGCCACACAGCAGTTAAACTTTCATAGGCTTAGAGACCCACTTTTTTGTCTGATGGCAGGTTACACTTCAGCAAACCCACTCTCCCAAACTGTCATATGTTATGCACAATCCAGCCTGCCTGTCTTTGCATTAGCACAGGTCTCCCTCCGTTAAAAGTACATAAAAACATTATTCTTTGTAGATCACCTGTTAAGTCCCACCTTGAGGTTTACCCCCACTGGATGTAATCACAAAGGTGTGAGCCTGTAATCCTGCTGTTTCATCTCCTCATTAAGCCCTAACGCTGATATTACTAATTCACTGTCAGTTTATGCTTACACTTTCTACTGGGGATATTTTATTTATGCAGCTCTACATCAGTTCTCTGACTTTAAATTATTAACAATTAACAGTACTGTGTGTGTATGTGTGTGTGTGAAACACTTTTTGTGTCTCTTGATTTGTTTACCAGCACATCACCTCATCAGGAGGTCTTGCTCTGTAACATCCATTTTCGCCCTCTTATCCGGTATCAGGTCAGAACAAGACCCCAAGGTATTTAAACTCCCTCACTTGGGGTAACGACTCATTCCCTACCTGAAGAAAGCACTCCATCGGTTTCCTGCTG